>NW_009212225.1:39669-88429 GCF_000690835.1 Fulmarus glacialis
ACGGACTGCTGTGGGATTGTTCATTGGATAGAATGGGCAATTCAGTAACTCGCTGTGTTGAATGCAACGTGGCCATAGAAAAGTTATTCCTTATCATGAGGTGTTTTATACCTAATCAGAATTATCTATGTATATGGCCAAGTCTAGATCTTGATGACTGAGTTTTGTTCCTTGAATACCACTCATACTGATTTTGTGTCCTTTAGGGCTCTTAGCGTCCACCATTCTATAGCCAGACATCATGGTCCATGTATTTTTGTAACTCATTAGAGAGAGAAAAGCTTATCACAAAGACCAAATTCAAAACTTCCTAAGTGCAGGGTAATGCATATTTACCTCTGCTGACTTCTAGGGCGAGAAGTATGGTGGGGGGACTGTAGGGATTGGGTGGTTATATACTTCACTGGGGTGAACTGAGGATGCTGTGGAGAGGAACTTGATTTAGAAACCACCTTGTAAAAATTGGGGTTCTCAGAGCCATCGGTAGAGAAAGCAGTCTGAAAATCTCTCACATCTGACTTCAAAGGTGCCCAAAGACTTTCAAGTGCAAATGCTTACAAGCTCAGACATCAGCTGAGAGTAGGGAGGATGGCTTTTTTCCCCCCTTTTCCCCCCTCTTTTTTCCCTAAGGGGAATTATCCACTCTGATAGTTCCATAAAGGTTTTCCACAAGGGAACCTGTCTCCATTAGACAGTTTATTTGCATGAAAGGCCAAAAAGCCCAAATCCTACAGCACTGGAAACCCAAAGCACTTCTCAGACGTCTTTCTTCAATGAAAACCTTTTGTTCCTCCCAAGCCTGATCCATTGCCTCTGGGCTGTGACCCTTGTCATATAAAATCTTAAGACGGGGAGGCTCTCCCTTCCTCTTTCTCTTCTACCTCCCCCTCATATTTGGCTTGGATTAAAATTTGACATGCATTCATCAAATAAGAAAGGAGCTGAAGAGAAGATATACTACCTGTTTAGGCAGCTGCTGTCACTGCCCATCTGGTGTAAGGGTGTGCTTATACAAGACTTTGCATAGCAGGGTGGGAGAATATGGTGGTTAGGGAGTGAACTGAGATTTGGAAGACCTGGGTTCATACACTCTCAGTTAGTTCTCAGACGAGTCCTTTACTTTTTTGGTACTTTAGCTTGCCGTTTGCAAAACAGGGATTGTAACATTCTCTTAAATCAGAAGAGGTGTTGCAAGCATATACATGTTATTGAGTCTAAGATTCTGGGGACTGTATAAATGCCTAAGAGTTTCATCCATTAAAATGAGCCAGTGAGGCTCTGGTTGAAGGGTGTGGAAAGTAATTGGGGATTAAGTTCTGTTCTGGATTCACACTCTTCCAAACCTTGTGCATAAGAAGTTGAAATGAGTCCGCCGACATCCAATTCCTTGCTATTTCTAGAGAAGCAGAAAATATCATCTAGAATGTACACTTAGGAAGTCAGCATACATCAATTTTTAACAGAGCTGAGGTTATTTAATCTTTGTTTGTTACTTCTATAGGAATCAAGATTTTTTTTTTTTTCAATGCCATTAGACGAAATAAGACAATTTCCCAAGTCTTTTTTTTTTCCTCCCCCTTCTTTTTATGACAAAACCCCACTACTTAGGGTTAGCTCTATTATAAAATTTTCCTTTTAATAAATCCAGTACTACAAAAATGTCATGTGAAATGCTTCTCTCCCATTACTGAACAATAAATCTAAATGTAGAAACTGGAGTTCTCAGTGGAAAAAGGTCTAATTTTTTTTCATAGAATCATAGAATAATTTGGGTTGGAAGAGACCTTTAAAGGTCGTCTAGTCCATCCCCCTGCCGTGGGTAGGGACATCTTCAACTAGAGCAGGTTGCTCAGAGCCCCGTCCAACCTCGCCCTGAATGTTTCCAGGGATGGGGCATCTACCACCTCTCTGGGCAACCTGCTCCAGTGTTTCACCACCCTCATTGTGAAAAATTTCTTCCTCATACCTAGTCTAAATCTACCCTCTTTTAGTTTAAAACCGTTGCCCCTTGTCCTGTCGCAACAGGCCCTGCTAAAAATTTTGCCGCCTTGTGCTTTATCCCTGTTTCTACCCTTGGATATAGAAACGTCCTCCTATAAAGTAAAACAGCTTCAACTTTCTTGAGATGATGGAGCAACTTTTATTTATACCAATTTAAAAGTCTTGGATGCAGGACCAAAATGTGAATGCATGTGATATCCAGCTATTCTTAAGTGACCATACTTTTGAACACTCAAATTGTCTGGTCAAGAGAGGGTAGAAGTGATGGTCTCGCATAAAGAATATGGAAAGGTTTAGAGCACAGAAGAGGAATCAGGATCTCACTATGCTAGGTAACTTACAAAAGTAGGATAATACTGTCCAAGAAAGCCAGAGTCAAGCATGCTGTGGAGGGTGGAAAAAGACCCAAATATATCCAATTTCTGTTCATGCAATGACAGCTTATTAATGTTCTTAACTGTATATCTATCAGATATTCTCTGAAGCCATCCTCTTATTCCCACGATTAGAATACCACGTTTGTGTGCGTACACTAGGCTAGTCTAGCACTCAAGAGTAGTGTTTGGCTCCATATTTGGCCAGAGGCTTCCTAGATGTTGTTGGGTAAGCCACTAAGGGGGTCACGGACGTTGTAAAATCCCTTTAAAGGCTGTGTGTTGTCCCTCGCAGTCCTTGGTCATTTCTTAGATTGTGAAGCCATCTAGGTCCTTAAGAAAGATCTGCTCTTTCCTTTTTTTTTGTTTTTTTTTTTTTTTTTTCTTTTTTTAAGGGGGAGGGTGCAGGGTGAGAGAGTGGCGGGCAACAGGAAGACTCTCTTTTGCTTGCCCTCTAGTCTTTCCACTTGCCGAATAGCTAGGAGACTGCTTATTCCTCATGAGGGAGGTTTGATTTTAAATCCTTACTGCTAATTGAGCAAAGGAGGGATTTGAAACTGGGCCTGTTCTATCCTTGATTATGGCTTTAAGAGGGCTGCTGTGTTGGAGAGAGGGTTCTTCTTACCGCCTTTGCTGAGGAAGAGGGGATGAGGAGGAAATAAGGGTTGTGTTAAGACACTAGAAATACACTCTCTCTGCCGCATCTTCTGGGTCTTACACAGATAGTGTATCTTGCATGCAAATTCAGCCAGAGTATGACTGTGAAGGAAGTTCTGAACATCTGCCAGCTTTAAATGGTTATGCACGTGCTTAATTGCAGAAATATAGGTGCCTCAATAATGTATGAGTGTAAAGATTACCAACAGAATTACCTTAGGTGCTGACTGGGTTTGGAGCAGGAGCCAGGTGGAGGTTTTATGAGTGCCAATAGCACCTACATGTTCAAGGTCTGTTTAGGATCTAGCAATTATCTCTCCCGGAATGATCGCTTAGCTCTGCCCTGCCTGCCATGAGGATCATGAGGATCAGTACACAATTGCTAGGACACCAGAGGTTGAAGGTGCTTGTGAGTACCTACAAAAATGAGACCAAGTTGGCTCCTTAGGGATGTCTGCAAAGATGAGACTGGAACTTCATTTTTCTGAAGGAAAACAGAGCAGAAATCCTGTTAGTTCTTTGCAGTAGGCTGTTGCTGTCCTGAATAGTACATTTGAGTTCATGTGATGAAGAAGGGAATGTTGTTCATGGTGTGGCTGGAGGTAATGAAGTAGGATTTTGACCCTGAAGCATGTTCTGCAGTCCCAGATGAAGAAATAGGGTGCTTCTGTTAGGACACATGTGAGGCAGCGTGAAACTAGAAACACCCCTGGGAGCAGTGCAACAGGAGAAGCTGTAATTTGGCAGCAGCGAAGCTTTGCAAGATTCTCTTAGCCTTTGCATTTCACGCAAGCCTGAAAACCTGTAAAGGTCAAGGCAAATTCTGTACTTCCCCGGAATTACGGGGAAGGCTGTGTTCCAGGTGTCTTGGGGTTTTTACGCTTTTTTGTTTGCTTCTCTTCCTCTCCTTGTTTGTGCACACGTTTTTTGCAGGTTATTGGGAATCAAGGGGTAAAAGAAAAGTTGTAGTGTTAGGAAAAACTAGCCAGTGCCCCTCACGCATGCACGGCTTGCGCACATACTTCCTGCATTTGACAGCAAAATCAATTAATCATTAGGAACCTGGTACAGGAAGATTTCTACTCTGCAGAAAGCAAAAAGCATATAGAAAAACGCAAAAAGCAAAAACATTTTCCCTCCAATTTTTTTCTCTCTCCTGATTCCCTTTCCTTTCACATAGCCATATGCTCACACCTGCAGATGTTGACACAGCAGTCTAGCTAGCCAGAGCTGCCAGTCAGTGCAAACATTGTGGGAAGGCAGTAAATATCACTCTGAGGAATAAATGCCCCCCGTCAGTCCCACTTGGGAGGAATGTATTTTATAGGTCTCCTCTCTCTGCCCCTTGCTCTTTGCTCTCTGTTGAGAGAGAGTGTGTCCATGGGGTTCCCCTCGCGTTTCTTAAGAGACGCGAGTGCCCCTTCCTGCCCCCTGCTTCCTGCAGGGAAGGAGAGCCTGCAGGAAAATCTCTGAAAATTTGACCAAGATGTTTTCTCCACTGATGGAGAGTGTTAGTCCCTTCTCTGTCTTCTGGGATACTTGTCCCCTGTGCCCATGCGTGCTTCTGATTTAATGCGGTGTTGAGAATGAGCTGTATTCCCACGCTGCTGTGTGGAAAGAAGGGCAAATATGTCATCTCTACTAGCTGAAATCTTAAAGGTGAGAGAAGGGATCAAGCATAAAGCAGGAGGCACTCTACATGAAGGTGACCTGGTGGTCGTGGGATTTTCATTTATTTGCAGAGAAACCCTGTGGGTATATGTGGATATGTGTGTATATTGCTGTACAGAGAACAATGCCACTGCAGAACAAAAAATGACATTCATGGTGCTTTGATCCTATACATCACTAATACAGCTCCAGCACAGGTTGATCTTAGTCAAACATGATTACCCGTAGCTGGCCACCCAGCATTTCCTGCTGGAAGTGTGCATGGCCTGGCACGTCTTCCTATGCAGCGAGGGCCCATTTCATGCAACCTCTCTTCTTATAAGGAGCACTGGCAAATGGATCCCTCCCTGACAATCCTCAGCAGGCACCAAGCAAACGGGTTCTTCCCACTTAACCCACACCCAACACTGCCATCACTAACTCTTCAGCCCAAGTAATGGGGGCCAGGACCCTTTTGCTATTTGCCCAGCCAGTTATGAGCATGCATTTCTGCATCCCACCCCGGGAGGCAACATTGTCCATTGGGATAAAAGATAAAAGAGAGCACAGCTAGTCTTCCTTTTTTTCCCGTACCTCAACTCGCTCTCTGTGTCCTTAGTGCTATAACAGCCATTAATTCACTAGAATATCTAAATAAAAATTCCAGTTAGCCCCCATCTTTGGAAGATGTTTTAAGTTCAAGACCCCAGTTTAAAAAAAAAAAAAAAAAAAAAAAAAAATTTAAGGAGACATGCTGATATGAGCATTAAAATTCTGTGGCAATAACTGCAGCATGTTTGAATTGGAAATTATTTGCTTTCTCTAATCCTCAAAATAAGCCAAATAAACCCAAACCGCCTCACTGCAAAGGTGACTCTCACTTTTTCGTCTGTTTGGAGTTGGCTGTGATGATCCTGAATATTTTTCCATGACTAAAGGAAATAAAATCCAGCCTTCTGTGACTGCAGCTCTGAAAGGGTTTGGTTTGTTCCAGCGGGTGCAGTGGCTTTAGTAGCTGTGTAAGGAAAAGACTCTGTGGCTGAAAATACAACAGGGAATTAAGAAAGTTGAGGCACAAGTCTGCTTCTGACTTGGTGAGGGATATTAGTCAAGTTATGAAAACTTGGATTTTTCCCCTCTGTTCAAGCCTGACTGGCAGGCATGCTGCACAGATACGCTCATTGGTACAGATTTTCCACTCTGGCCACAGTCTGCAGCTGAGGGTGGTGTTAACAAAGGAGCTAGTGGTTGGCTCCTTGGCTTAGGAGTCAATTGTACACTAACCTCCATGTATAATTTAAAAGCAGCTTGAGGGAATACTAGCCCGTGAGTTCCTTTAAACTCTACCATCTGGCCAGGACCCCAGGGCCCCTGGTAACAAATGAGCTGAGCCAAAGAGCAGTAGCGTTCCAGCTGCACCCTGTCTCACCTCCTGTGCTCCCTTACCCTGCAGACTGCAGAGGGAATCCACTGACATCGGATTCAACTCTGCACCAGCTGGAAGCATCCCTACAATGAGGGCCTACTCCATTTGAGGACATTTGGCAACTCATTGCCCTGCCAGCATGGTCTAATTCTTTTCAAGAAGAGCTTTAGATAGAGAGATGAGAGTATGGATGTTATTTCAGATTAACTTTTCAAGTCAATGCCACAATGAAAAAACTGGGTTTTGTTCTCAAACTAGTTTCTGGTTTGTTTTTTAAAGTATTATTGTCTCCTGAGAAATAATCTCCATTTGAATTTCAGGGAAGATTTTTTTTGTTTTCTGTAAGTCCAAAGTGTACATTTTTATAAATCAGTAAAGAAAGTGCTTGATCTCTGTTCTGCTTGGTCCCCTGTAAAACTGTGCACTCTGATTTAATACAAGAGTTGTCTGTCACTGACAATGGATGACTCTACCTAACAGAACTGTTGACGCACAAAAGTTATTTCCATCGCATCTACAAGCTTAAAGAATGTGTTTTGCAGATGCAATTAATTTGAAACAAACCCTGTGTATCCTGTAGAAAAATTAGGACACGGCACATCCAGGCGAAAAAGAATGGCAGCTAAGCCTCTTCCCCTGCCAGAGCTGCGCGCAGAGCAGAGTAGTTCAGAAGCAGACACTGGGACTACTCCACCCCTAGAATCGCAAAGCCCGTTACAAAACGCAGAAGTGCACCCATTACTGGAAGACTGGATATAGGAGAGTGTTGGGGCTTAACATGTGAGGATGCTTGGCAGCAAGTTCAGGCAGTGGCAAGGTGAATAACAGGATTTATTAAATACCTACTTGCCATCTAGTCAACAAACTTGCCAGGCAGCGTGCAGCGTCCAAATAGATGCATGGGAGCTTTGGACCACCAAGGCTGACCTCCAGCACTTGGACAAGCTGGAAAGCCGTATTAGATGTTAGTAAGAACAGGCACCGTATGCTCCCTTGAGACCCAGCCATCAGTGTGCAGCACATGCACAATGGCAGAACAATCACAGTGTCTGTAATCCTTTGTGACAACCCAATATCAAAGGTTTCCATAACAATGCGCTTACCATTAGGTTTCCTTATTCATGTTCCCACCTATCTTGGCTTCTCCCCAGAGCTGGAGTGGGAGGACACTGTCAATTATTCTATTTGTGCTCTGTCCACAATCTGAAACTCTGCCCATTATTCTAGGGAAGACAGCTGTTTTTGTTGAAATAAATGGCTGAAAACAAGTTAACAATACCGACACTTACATTGACATAATTAGGCTTCAGAGTCAATACCCACAGAGACCTGTGAGAGGAGCTGGTATTTATCATAGCTGTTGTTTCAGTTCTTTTGCAAAGGGATAAGGTAGAGCTGCACTGGGGTAGAATAAAAAAAAAAAAAAAAAAAAAAAAAAAAAGGAAAAAAAGAAACCCAAACCAAAACTGGTTTGTAACCGTAAGGATTATCACTTTGGTAAATGGAGAGCTGAAGAGTCCTATAGTCTCTGCTGGGTGCTGCTAGAAGATGTGCTCCAGTGTGCTGTTAGCTGCTTATGCAGTCTGGCCCTTCTCCTACTTTCTGAAATATTTTCCACATAATCTCATGGTTTAATTGTTGTGTGTTTTTGACATATAGCCCAGCTGGCTTTGCTTTATTCCTTCTTGTTCTCTTTTTCAAGTCCTGATGCAACTCTTTCACCCTTTGTTACACATCTTAGCTTGTTGTGATGCAAAATTTTAGGTCCAGGCATGCAGCTCTGTACCTTCTTCTGTGTGAAATCTGCAATGGTGTCCATTTGTGCCTTCCTCTGCTCTTGTAGTGTGCACATGTAAGGTGTTACTCTGTTATTCCCTGCACATGCAGTGTTATTGAGTGGTAACTTTGTTTACGATACACTAACTAGAACAATAAAATGAGTTATTTGTGATGCAAAATTTTAGGTCCAGGCATGCAGCTCTGTACCTTCTTCTGTGTGAAATCTGCAATGGTGTCCATTTGTGCCTTCCTCTGCTCTTGTAGTGTGCACATGTAAGGTGTTACTCTGTTATTCCCTGCACATGCAGTGTTATTGAGTGGTAACTTTGTTTACGATACACTAACTAGAACAATAAAATGAGTTATAATAGAGGAAAAGGAAAAATCGTTTTAATAAACTCTATAACCCCTTTGCTGGTTTACCTGGAAACAGCTCTGAGTAGCCTGATACTAGCAGAGGTGCTTAAAGGTTTTTTTGTTCCTGTGCAGCAATTGTAGAACAGTGCAGAAGACCAACCTCTCTACCTCCATTTGTGTAATGAGGCCACTGGAGGTAGAAGCTGAGACGCAGACTGAGTTGCACATGGAAGATGCTGAAATGCTCTTAAAACAGACCTGCGTAATTAAAGTACTTCACATTTTCCTGGAACACTGGCTTTCTGCTATTAGTTTCCTGACAAGGAAGTCTGTTTAATGTGTTTGATTTATTTTATTTTATTTTTTAGCACTGCTGGAGCCAGGGTGTAGTATATCCAGAAGCAATAGAGCTTTTATAGGAATCTGTGTCTTTCAAGCTGGCATTTGCCCTTTTGCAAGCAAAAAAGAAATGCTGAAGTCTTTACAACGCCTAGTGAATCCCCCAAGTCTGCCACAGAAGTCTGAAGGCCTGTAGTGCAAGGCACACCACAGATCGAGGCTCTCCTCCAGGGCTGTTGTTTGAAAACAATGAAGAGGGCTTGAGTTGCAGTCAAAGAAAAACTCGGTACTCTCCAAAGACAAAAGATACCAAAGGATACTTATGTTGGGAGCTGCCCTGAAGCGAAGAGCCAGGGGGTAAGGTTTGGCTTTGCCTCTTCCTATAGTTCCAGGTTACTTGAATCCAAGCCCTTGTGGTTGGCTTAGGTTCTTCCAAAAAAACTATAAAATTTATTTTCTCTCTTTTCCTTACAAAAAAAAAAAAAGCTAGAATAAAAAGTTAGAGAGTGAGGAGAAGAAAAGCAGTAAAGGAATGATAAAAATGCAGTATTCAGCTTCCCTAAGGCTGCTCTGGACTACAGTGATCCGTGTTGCCTCAGGCAGCCTGCCCAGAATTGAGGGAAGCTTGAAACTTCCTTTCCCGTTACAGAGACGCGCTTTCCCGGAATGCCATCTCTGAGCCTCAATGCCCAATTCCCGTAGACCGACTTCCACTTCCGGGCTATTTGCCCTGTGTCTAACTAGCAGGTGTCGACTCTGCAAGTCCACTTCTCCACGCTGGCCTCTAATAACTCCGTGCTCAAAACAAGAACTTTCAGTCCAAAATGGCATTTATTGTAGACTAAAGAAATCATCAAGAAAGAGAAAAAGAGAAGGAGAGCATGGCATGTTTATCTTGAGTTTCTTAACATGAGAAATTATTCCAACCTCTCGCAAATTAGCAAACCCAATTCACAGGCTAAAGGGGCTGGCTGGCTTTCAAAGAAAATAGTGGAGAAAGAGCCTAGCAAAGAGAAACCATTCATTACTGCACGCTCGTGAAGACAGTATTTTAAGCCTCTGTCCTGCCAGTTGTTCTATGTGGGTAGATCTGCTTTGCTAGTCCAAAATGAAAAAGGAAAAAAAAAAAGTTTTAAAAAAGTGAAGACTCATGGTGGTTAGGCAGGGAGGAGCTGCTCAAATTTGATTCAGACCAAATAATAAGCAAAGCCCTGACCTCCGAGGTGAAACATAGCTTTCTCCCCAGCATAGTCTGTATCTAAGCTTCAGAGACTTACCTGAAGCTAACTTATAACTTTGTATAAGCTATCTTCTACAAACTTCAGGCATGAAGTTAAAGTATCCAATTTAGGAGGATGGTCTTTGGAAGCATCTTTAATGCTTAACAGTGACAGATTCATCCTGCAGTCGGTCGGTCTGTCTCCCTCTTCGTTCTTGAATCATCTGAGGTGCCTGGACTCTCAGCTTACGCCTCTCAGCTAAGGTAAGCCTGGCTTTAAATGGTAGATATCCCCTACGCTGTAGTTTTGTAAGGAAAGGGTGTGTTTTCAAATTAGCATAAAATGGATGTATCTAGAGCTCTGGTTTACTTGAGGTTACCTGAATATCATGGTTGATTGAACTAGACCTTTTAGGGATGCCTAGTCCACATGGCTGCCTGTGCTAACGGCTGCTCAGGGATGTTACTGGAGGACTCGCCGAGGTACTTGAATAGGAGAGTATACACCTGCTAAATATTTCTGTTCGGTATCTCTGTGCAATCATTAAATGAACTCAAGTGACAGGTCTCCTGCTCCATTATCCTGCAGTTGAGACGCAAGTTTTTAGCTCTTGGATGAGATGACTGCACAGACAGAAACAGCTGGCTGGGAGTTGAACATAAGCAAGGGACCAGACCAAAGCTACATCTGCTCACTTAGGACTGAAAAAGCAGAGGCAACCAAATCGGCTTTGCTTTTCCTGCACAATATCAAGTCACAATCAAGGTTTTGATATTTGTCCTGGAAGATGAACCAATATGACTGCCATATTGCCAAGGTGCAAGCCATGTCTCACCTCTCTAATTCTCAGGCAGAGCAGAGGTTTCTCTTGCAAGTTTAGAGTTGGTTGGGGTATGAGAGAATTGGTTTCTGTTAATTTGTCAACAGCCGTGGGATGAATGGCCATCGCAAATCTCGCAAGCTTCTATTCCAAGTGTAATATACACTTCGTCTGCCTTTCCTTCTCCGAGTATTATTTGCATGTATACAAACAGTGAAACACATAAAAGAGCTGCTAGGAAAAAAAAAAAAAACAAAACCACAAACCAACAAGCAACCCTCCTTCTCCCCCCCTCAGATGTACCGCAGTTGATCTAGGGGAACAAATGAGGAGAAGAAAAAACGATCCATGGCAGATGTTAGTCGCATCATTGCTTCACTACTGGAAGTTGCTTTGATTTTCCCAGTGAAAGGGTGGAGAAGAACCAGCACAGAAACAGCACCAAATACTTTCCAGCTAAAGCATATTTACATTTTGGATATTGAGTGCTTATGAGCCGCACTCTGTATGCCACAGACCTGGAGGGTAAGCAGTTGTTTGATGCAGAAGTCAAAATACCAGTTAAAAAAAAAAGGTGTATCAAACTATTTTCATCAGGGTTGTTTTGAACTTCATGCCATGTTTAAGAATGTTGAGTGCTTTTCAGTTTCAAATTTCTTCACATGCACCTTTGAATTAATTTTTAATGGCTGTGAAAGATGAGCGAGTATTATCCGCACGTCATATCTGAGGAAGACTAGGACTGACATGACTTGCTGAAAGCAGTGGGAGGAGTAGGTAAGCCTTCTGTTTGGACTAGTTGGACTGATTTTTTTGAAATCTTAAATGGAGCACAGGTGAATTGGGTGTAAAGGCTATCTTTTTTGGTTGCCAAGATCACAATTTTGTTAGTCTAATTGACAGCACATAACCTATCATAGAGGTTGTACAGATGGGATCCATGCTATAGATTCTGCCTAAAGAGGGGCCTGGGAAGACTTAGCCTGCCAAAAGCACCAGTGCTGGCATTTTGCTCAGTAATATCCTTGGCTTCTTTCCACCATTTATGAATGGAAAAAAAAAAAAATTGACTGTCATTTAAAAAACAAGAAAAAATGTAAAAAAATAAAATTAAGACTCGTTAATGGGTAATGCTCAAGCAGACAGCAGAGACCTCTTAATTCCAAGAAAACCTGTAGTGAGACAGTGCCATATGTTTAAAACATATGGACTGATGAAATAACATGCTTCTGGAGGGAGGGCACTCCAAGGTGTTACACCTTGCATGGCAGCATTTGAAACCAAAATGTAAATAAAACGTGGTGGGGGTGGGACAGCACTACCTGCTCCACAGACATGTTAATGAGGCAAGTGGAGAGCTAATGGACTACTGATTAAGCACATTTTAGACATTCTCTTGACTAAAGGAAATATTATTGTGCTGCGGTTACCCAGGAGGTCAGAGATTTCACAGTTTAAAGCTGTACGAAGCATCCCTGAGGGTTATTAAGCCATAACCTTTCAGATCTCACAGGAATGAGCATTCAGCAATGTACCATTAGCCTGTGAAATCACATGGTCTTCTTACCCTCCCTTCCTCCAATTTTTGTTACATTCACCTGCTGGGTCTTGTCTTAAATTAGACTGCGAGCCTTCCTGGCTTTCTTTGTATTTGCATAGAGTCTAGCACAATGGGGCCCTGATACTGAATGAGGCTTTTGGTTCCTGCTATAATACCAACATATGAGTAATGAATAGATAATAATAATAATAATAGTGTCTGGTTTGTGTATGAGCTTCCTTTTTTTTCCTTTTTTTTTTTTTTCTTTTCCCTCCTGTTCCCATTCGTGTGAGTTATCTCACCCTCAGTGGCTTGAGCCCACAATTTCTTTTCTTATTTTGCTTTTGTAAATTGGAGTGTTTCCAGTCTACCAGGTAGACTTACACTGACGTACTGAAAAAGAGCACAGGGCCCTTAGGTAAGAAGAGGGCATATAGACATGTAGCATAGACGTTCGGTCAGGTCAAGTAACAGTGTTGTACCTTGGGTCTCAAGCTCTATCCGAGCTGCCTTTGTAGATGTTTTGGTAGACTCTCTCCTGCAGTTTATTCTGATTCTTGTGACCTTTCCAGCTCTGTTCTTGCTTCACGGTTACAAAGGGAGCATGCCAAGGGCAGCTGTATGCAGAAGCCCATGCTGTAAACAGGGATGGCTTCTCTAAGGAGAAATTGCCTCTACTAAAAGAGATTTCTCTAGAGACAGATCACCCTTCCCTCAGAGGGAAAAGACTGGCAAAGCACAGAAGGCAGCCTATGTAAAAGGAAAAACAACTTTCCACCAAAATTGTATATGTCAGAATTAACAGTAAGAGAAAGAATAGGGTACAGTTAGTTGCCTGTGAGCTGCCATGGGCTAGCACTGATTACAGCCCTGTTTAAGCACTCAGTCACTTCTAATGGCTGCCTATTCCAGCACTATTTAACCCTTTAAATTTGAGGGAGACAAATTTCTTTAGTGGATGGGGTTTGGTTTGGGTTTAGTGTTTTTTTTTTTTTTGGTAATGTTAAGGTGGATACTTAGGCTGTATAGCTGCACATACCTTCCCTTTGAGTTACCAATTATTTTTTTATTTCTGTATTGCCTGTTGAGTTTTCTTTCTTCCCCTTATCCCTGTGAAGGTGACCTATTGTTACTGAGCAGCTATGGGTAATGAAGAGTAATGCTTTGCTTGAGCTTGTAATTCCCAGACCAGGTGAAAATGAGGGCACAGTGGAGTCCTTACAGGGAAGTCTTACACTGGAAAGGCCAGTTCTATAATGGACTTTGCGTAGCCTGTTTTGCTCCTCACAACCTATCCCTGCATTGTTTTCAAGTGACTTCCCTGCTACCATACTGCTGCTTCGGGGCCAAAGAGCACCCCAGTATTCCCTCAGTTAACTGGTTGAAGTTGAAGGAGAGGGAGCGCCTGCCGCAAGGATACCCTGTCCCTCCTATACGCACGCGTCAGCTGTAGATCACAATGTGATCTTGGGGAAGCAGCATGGACCTTACTGTTGGAGGGATGCATCCATGAGTGTGTGCCCTGTTTTAAGGGGGAGATGATGCTTTGGGAAGACTGTAGTCTTCCAGAAGAACCAAAAGCTGTGCAGTGCATTGCTGTCTCCTGTTTTCAGAGGTGAGTACACTCCATTGACTGCCTTGGTATATATTCTGAAGATAATAATGAGTTAGTCTGCCTGTCTGTCTGAAGGGGATACAGTGTAAGGATGGGTCTTTCCCAGTATAGTTTTTGACTGGAAGGAGACTCTGAGAGGGGTGTAGAAAAGGAAAGAGATAACCCCCAGGAAAGTCAAACTATCTATTTATTTAGTTATGTGTTTTGGGTTGCGTTTTGCATTAATCGCTGCCACACACAGGAGCCCTGTAATTTATTATTGGTGATAAGTGTGGACAGTAGCTATTATTTTTGCTCCCTGTTCTAAAACGTGGCAAGCAGGGACACTTAGATTTATGGAACATGCATTATTCAAATCTCAGGGCCTGATGGCTCAGCATGAACAATCCCAGCTATTTCCAGAACCTTTCAGTCTTTCCTCCTTTATTCCTCCTTGTTTTTCCCTTCCCTTACTCTTTCTTGTCTTGCTGTTTTGTTAGGCTGGATTAGGACAAGGGGAATTTATCTCGGCTAGGGTAGCTCCAGTGAAACTTGTGGTTCCACACCAGCAACAGGACGGGTCTCATGCGGACTTCACAGGCTAATGCAGAGGGGCCTGATTAATGCTTATTATGCAGAACCGGAGGAAAAGGCAGTGTGTGTTTGGATAGATATCTAACTATTAGAAAATCTGGTGTGGAGCCATGGGAAAGCTAGTAAATTCTGAGGAGCCTTCAGACCAGGTGATAAAATCCAATGGTGGTAGCAAAACTGAAACTGAAGTCTTTATCACTAAGAATTACATATGGGGGCCTAAACAGGACCACAGCTTGGAAAGGCAAGAATAGTCAAGGAGTAATGCTCAAAACAGGAGCAAAATTTCAGCAAAATGAAATTATGAGTGACTTCATCAAGTGACTTGATATCACCTGGGGAAGTCCAAATAAAACCTAGTCTACACACACTCTCCTGAAGTGTTACAGGCCTCCACGTGAGCATGTCTGTGCTATCTGGGGTATGTTTGTATTGGAATGTCTTCCTTTTGTGCGGGAATGGAAATGATCTGTACTAGTATAACCTTCTTCTGTATCAGCGTAGGTAGATCTGCTCTGAGCTTGTAGGATAAAACCACTACATTTTCACAAACATAACCCTTGTCTCAAATTACATACTGCCTTTTAAAAATGCAAAACATGGGAGACAGTGGAGAACTGAAGGAGAGGGCCAAGCTATGGGGGCTCAGAAAACTGGAGTCTGAGGGTTTGTTTCCCCTGCACTAGTTCACATAGATTTTTATCTGCCCTCCTGTTAAATTGTAGAGCGGGGGACCAGGGGGCCCTAGTTATGCCCATGAAAATAGAATATATTGGTAACAATATGCTCCCTTACCCAGTGTGATTATATTTGCTCAGCCTGTTTGTGTACCTACCAATGAGCCCCAGCATTCTTGTTATTCCCATACTAAATCACAGCAGAAGAAAACTTCATTTTTTCTTCGTTCTATTGAGACTGCTAGGATACACTCCCAGGGCTAAGTATCTTTTAAAGAAATAAGTAAGGCAGAATTGGGGGAAAAAAGATAAATACACAACAGAATAAATGACAATTCTGAAACAAAATGGATTGAGAAAAATCAATGGGATACCATAAATTCTGCCTCTGTGTGGGCAAAAATGTGGTAAGGTCACAGACAAGCATTCTGCATAGATTTGTGTGGCTCTATCAAAATACCAGTTCTGATAGAGCCTTTAGTGAGACAGATTTCAGGTCTCGAAGACATAAGCATGTTAACTGTTTGTCAGCCTCTGAAATACCATGGTGAGGAGACGCTCAAAGCCATGCTTTTGATACTTTAGGAAAGAACCGAAAGCTATACTGATTCAGAATTGGACCAAAGTTAGAAGTACCGATTGCGAGTGCCGCTGAACTTTGACGTGTCATCTGGAACAGAACTTTGTGGCTTGTGCCTTTCTATAATAGGATTACTCTGAATTATCCAAACTGAAATTGAACACACATAGCAGCAGCACATGGACTGGAGAAACAGTTTATCAGGCTCAAGCAAATGTTGTTTGTAACAGCTAATTTCTTGAATGCAGAGTAAGGAGTACTGGCATCCATTTTAGGCACTCTGGATGTTAGTTCTGAAACAGAATATTGTATCTGGTTGGAGTCTTTTTTTTTTTTTATTTGTCTCCTCTAAAAAAAACCAAAACACTGTGGTTTTTTTTAAAACAAAAAGTATAAAAATAAAAATTAGTCACAAATCAGGATGGAACGTTGGAAAGGTAAGAACAAACAGATGATGGGAAATTAATTTCTAGGAAAATTTCTGATTTTAACTATGATACAGTCCAAAGCTTTGAGATTGACACATACCTGCAGAACACTTTGATTTCCACAAACTGGCATTTTTATAAAGTTTTTCCAAAAGAGGTTTTTCTAACTAGTGTTGCTTATTGTGGCTCAGTCATTATGAGTGATTCGAATAGACCAAGTCTGTTGTCTTCCCAGGGGAATCACTTGAAGAGTGACATGACACAAAACTTCAAGTAAGTAGATTATTAAAAACTCAGATGATAGTTTTAAGAGTCTAGAGGGAAAAGTAAGGATATTGAAATCCTTACAATGCTTTGTATATTATTTATAGTGTTAGGATAACGCCTAGAGGTGAAATACAGTTCCTGTCCCATATTTGGTGTGTTCTAAATAGCAAAGGCTTGAAAGTGTGTTAACAGGCTGCTATCAAGTATCTGCAAAGTATTTTCTCTGTCTGTGAATAAAGGTGAAACTGTGTGGATATAAAAGAGGTAGCAAGGAGAACAGACTAGCCAGAACACCCACAAATTTTAAATGGCCTCAAAACCTGGAACCAAATCTTGCAGGTTGTGTTTTTATGAAAAAAGGGGGAGAAAGACAAGACGATCAAGGGCAATCATACACAATCATGCCAATAGCATGTGCCAGAGGTTTTTGGCAATAGGTGATAAAGGAGAGATTAATGGACCTATCAGGAAATGAGAATAATAATTAGTGAAGTGTATAAAGACAATTAATGTATTATTTATAATGTGGTTCTTCTGTGAAAAATGTGTTTGTTGGTAGGTCCCAGTTGGCGTCTGTGTGGGTTGAATTTGATCCTTCCTGATTCAGGCAGTGGGGTGTGGGGAAAGAGATGCTGTTTCCCACAGTAGGTGGGAGACCTAGAGCTGCCCAGGTAGTTATGTCATGAGAGGCACCTTCCTTGAAAGCACAGCCCAGTTTTTTAGGAATGTATTAGTTAAATCCAGCATCTCAGTCTTTGCTCACAAACCTAGCTGCTATATTCCCAAGATCTGTGTGTCGTCCCCCCCCCAGCTAGGACTTGACTTTTAATAGCTTCCCTTTCTCTGCTTGTTTCTGATCTTTACATGGTATAGCTGTTCTCTTCCTTTACAGCTATGAGTGATGTTGCTAGGGTAAAGTTTCTTTTCTTTCTTCCCTACAGCCCTCTTTGTCACCTTAACTCTCAAGATGTTGCTAACCTAATCTAAGAGTCCCTGTTTTTGCCTGGGTCCTTCAGTAGGCTAGTCTGGTGGAGACATTTGTACCCAGCAAGTTCTGGTAGAGTCCAGCAGGCAACATGCAAGGGATTTGGGGCTCTATTCTGGATTCTCCCTCTCTGTTAATAGCTATGATTTGTTTCATCTATCACTGCCTCAGTTTCTCCACTTGTAAAATGAGTATAATAATAAAGTCAAAGCTTACCTAGAGCAGGAGTTGGCATAGTGAGTCTTAAAGATGTGATGCTGGCAAATGTGGAAGGAACAACATGTTGGATGCTGAAGTAAAGAATGCTTATTATATTAAGTTTCTCTCAGTATCCCTCGTGGATTCCTTTAGGGATTTTCTTGTTTTCATCCTAAACTGTGATTAGTAGAGTTCCCATATCGCATATGTAAATTTTTGCAAGCACTGGTGCCAAACATCCACTATCTCAGACAAATGTTATAGCCCTTCCTGTGCTGACAACTTTTGAGAAGTTGTCAGGCAGAATGAAGGAGAAGAGCAATCTTATTTAATTATCTGTGAATTCTCTGTTTTGTTTAGGGTGCTTGCTGTTTAGATAGTTGTTGAAGAACAAAGGGTTGAAGAATGTCAGTGGGCTTTTCTAGAATGAAGGGGAGAGGATCAGATGCCGCTGTAACCCACATGACTTGTACATTAGTAACTTCAGTGTATGTAATAAAAGCATCTTAATGGGCAGAGGCGTGATTTCTGTATTGCACCCCACTTGGTGCCTCCTTGACTGCATTTTGCCACTCATCTATTACATACTGAAGTTCTCCCCAGAAGGCTAGTTGTCATTTTGGGTTTTAGATATATTAGTTCCCTTTCAGGTTTCTGATGTTGCTATTAAAAAGCATGGCATTGGCATACATTGGCATCTGCAAGGAGTTGGGTTGGTTCCATCATTTGATCTTCAAAGTCATAGTATGACTATCATGTCTTGTGAAACAGAACAGCTCTTAGGAGAAAAACATAATAGGGGTTCTACCGTATCTGCGTGGGACAAACATGGAAAAAATGGCAGATATTGCTCTATAATTCTTACCTAAAGAGTTTCACCTTGTCCTTCCAAACTATTGAAATTAGGTGAGCTCCCAAGAGAATTTTTGAGATGAGAGAGAGAAGAACCTATGTAAGGTGGATACCAACCAACTGCAGCTTATCTTTCTGCTTACTGAAAGCAACACCATAACTGTTCTTCAAATCTTTGTGAGCAATCAGCACTTGGAGTAAGGCCTCTGGCTAGAGCCAAGCTTGAGCAAGGAGGCAGCTGTGCTGCTGGAGACCATGCTCCCACGATATTGCCGCCTTCAATCATTGGCAACTGCCTCCATGTTTACTTGGGCTCTTTTAGCGCACTCAAGGAAAATACTTTCCCTTATCTCCGTTGTCGTGGGCAGAACAGTTTCAGCTTGGGGAATTTAACTGAATTTTACTTTATTGCCAGTTAACATAGACTTTTAATTACTGGTTTGTGTATGGAGAAACAAAGAAAGGAAACAATGAAACAAACACTGGTGGAAACCCCTTTCCTCCCCTTCCCTGGGCTCAGCTACAGTCCAACACCTCCCTTACCCCTCTCCTTGTTTTTGCCACACGTTACACTCAGTCCCTGCCAGTCCCTTAGGCGAGGCGATGGGCGGCGCAGGAGGCTGGTTTGGTGAGTGATGGTTTCTTGCTGCTGCTCCTGCTTTCTTGTTGTTCGTTTGTTTGGTTTTTTTCCCTCTGCTCCTTTCTCCTCGCTTGTTCCCTGCTTGCCTTGTTCTCCGCAGCCGTGGTTCCTCAGGGGTGTCCCTGCTTCAGTGTTGGTCCTCCCATAGCTGCATTCACCTCAGAGGCGTACCTCCTCTTATAAAATCTCCTTTTGTGTGTTCTCTTGTGTCTTCTCCTGTGCTTCCTCACATGTCCCCTCCAGAGCCCCCTGACCCCCACGCTGCCCTCCTCCCCTACTCCTGCCAGGGCAGTGGGGCTGGGGCCCCTCTGACTGGCGGCGGCGTAGTGGCAGCGTGGGTTGGTACTGAGGGGTACCAGCATGGGGCAGTCCCTGTACTCTCCCCCAGGGGCCACCCTGTGCCCCCTGCTAGCAAAGCCCTGACAGTGATGCCCGTATGCTCGCTGGAGGGAGGGTGAGACATGCTTGTTAAAAGGAAAGAGGGCTAGCACATACTAGGTCAGATATGGTTACTAGTCATCACACGCCAGTTGTGTTGAGGTGCCCAGGATTTCAAACACGTTGAGTAACATGGAAAAAACAAGTGTAGCGGCATTTTGAATGAATGCGGATGTGGTCAGGCTGTAAAAGTCTCGATCCAGGGCAGTTCCTTCAGCCACTTTGCTTTGCAGTTTTGCCCAGTCTCCTTAACTTTGGAGTGTCTCCTCCTTCTGTGTCGCTATCAAGACCAGTATGGAAAGATCAGGAACTTGCCTTTGCTCTGTAAAATCTAGACTGAATACTTTAGGGGAGAGGGGGGTCCTGTGGTAGCCCAGGGTCAGAGACGTGGCATGACACAGAGTCCCTTCAGCTCTCCCCCTGAGATTTGTTGGGGAGGGGCTGCATGCATCTGCTTTGCAGGCCAGTTTAGAAGGGGCTGAAAGAAAAAGGAGGATCAGAAAAGTCAAGGGAGTTGGTGTGTTTGACATTGGATGAGAAGATCTCCCCTTGAAGGTGTCCCAAGACCTGCCTGAATAACGAGGCCTGTCATGGGTAGACAGATAAAGACCAAGTGCCTGATAATGGCAGCAATAACATTTTATCATTGGTAGAAATATTCCATGAGGGGCCTGATAACATAGCCAGGGACCATGCATGACTTAGTCACCTGATGCTGGCGTCTCCCCTTCAAAATAGTTTCTGTGGGCAACACAATACAGACTAGCAACGTGTTTTGCCCTGGTCAGCAGAACAGAAGTTGGGACTGGCTTCCTCTTACCAACAGGAGAAGGAGCAACCAGCAACATCTCTGGGACTTCTTTCTAGCGCCAGCTGGACTTTAAAGTGAGCTGGGAGAAGAAGGTGTCATAGTACTATGTAACCAAGAGCTCACTTTAGAGGTAATGCTGCAGTGAGGAATTACTTTACTTATTTCATCAATGTTGTTTAAGAGAGAGGAACCTTTTTTGACACTCTGCCCTTTTCACAGTCCGTTTGTGTTTGTCAGCCTAATTTGAACTTTTAAGAAAGGAATTTTGCAGTAGCGTGAGTATCACAGTAGGAACTAGAGGAAGCTAGAGATGCTTGAGTATCTGTCAGGTAAAGGTTCTTTGCACTTATCACCAAATGGAGCATGCACAGTTTGGGATCGTTGGGTACCTCTTCTTTCTTTGGGAAAGCCTAGGACTGGGAGACCAGAGGGAGTGACATGTCAGCTCTGAGTTTCATCAGGGCAGCTCTTGGGGCCTTTTGACTAGATGAGGAGCTGTTCGTGGAGGTAAAAATGAAAACGCACCAGGCGGGCTGTTATTCAGAAGGGAATAAGAGGCATTAAAGAAGTCCTGTTGTTGATAGCTGGAGCAGCTACCTGAAAGTGTAGAGGGACACAACCATCCAAAATCTAAATAATCTCTGTCTTTTTGATGACATTATGCATGTGGCTAATATACATTTAAGGTTTGCTAGTACTCTTCTTTCAACTGTGTTCTCCCTGTACAGTGTATTCATTTTAGGGACTGCTTCTCTGTAATTTAAACCCCTGTGAAACAGCTTGTGTTTGCCCCTCAGAAACCCCTTAATTGTGGATGCTTCTTCCCTACAGTAAATGTGGCCCTGGAACACACCAGCATGCATACAATGTTGTGTGCTACAGCTGGCAGATCCAGAGACCCCTTTGAGCTAAAAGTGTATAGAATTTAATTTTTTTTTTCCTCTTTTACCACTATGTCTTCTAATACCACTGTGAAAAATGCTTCACCAGTCTGCACTGAGTATTTCTCCTGATCCCATCCCATCACAGCAGTTGGGGCGAGAGACGCTACGTTTTTGACATAAAATACAAATTATCATTTTTCTTCCATCCAAGCACTCCTCTGTGTGTTGATCTTTGACCACTGCAATCCAGCAATATTGTCGCTGAAGATCAGGCGCTTGCGCTAGGAATGTGCAGGGAAAGAATTTCACAGTCTCTGTAACTTCCAGCCGACCATTACTGCTATTGAAATAACGTATGTTTTGATCTCTGGCATGTTTGTTTCTCTCGCCATTCAGTCAGGGCTCAAAGGTGACAGAAAAAGCAGATTGTCCTTTAGCTTAATAGGTTGCCCTGCTGTTTTCTGATGCAGAGATCCTTGGCTTAATTTATTGCTGGAATGGATTGCTTCCAAATAAGGATAATCCTCCTCATGCTGTTTCTTCACTTGGTTACCTTCCTGTTCTTTTCACTGGCAACACCAGCCTCTGCAATTTTGGTTTATTCTTGCCAGGAGACTCTTATTCATTTGCTGTGTTTATTGTAGTTATGGTCCTAAACCCGCTATCTTCAGTAGCTTAAAACTTTCCGATACAATTGCTTCAGGGGCTTGAACTTTTTGCTCATGTTTTCAACCCAAAACTGAGTTCCAGAAGAGGAGTCTGCTTGGCTGTGTTGGTAGTGAGGATTTTAAAGTCATGCCTTATTTTCTGGCTAAGCACATTGAAAATAATTACTTTGTGCTAGACCGAATCCTGCTTGCACAAGGGAGAGGAAGTGCCAGGAGTTTGCTATCATGAAATTCCTACGGGAAAGCTGCATACAATGCAAAGGCATCTCTCACAGCTGCTCTTTAATAAAATGAGATGTTTAATCTGGCTTAATGAATCTCCTTGGCCCTTGAGGCTGGACCCTGGCTTTCACCAGGGTGCCTGCGTCAGTAAAGTGAGAACCACTTCCAAAAGAAATGATTGGGTTTTACCTTCAAAACATCAAGTCCTCTCAGATCTGAAGTGGCTTTGGCACACTCTATTCCCTTCTGTCCCACTGCTGCACTTCTCTGCACTCACGTGACTGCAGAAAAGAAGATACTAGAGGTGAGAGAGGTGGAACTCTTATTTCAGTGTGATTGATCGCATAGCCCAGCTCAGTCTGATTTTGTTCCTCATTTCCTGCAAAGACAAAAGGAATAGTAGGAATAGCATGTGATTATCTCTTCCCCTCTCCAGTTTGTGGGGACTTCACATCCTTGCTTCCTCTCTTTTTTTTTTTTTTTTTTTTGAGGGAGGAGGAGGGCAAGGGAGTTGGGAGGGAAGTTAGAGTTCTTTCAATGTTCAGATTCAAGCGAACTTGGGGAAGTCGAGTACTACTTCCCCATACAACCTTTTTTCAGGTTCACAGTGTAACAGGCAATGATTCTCACCAGCAGTCTATAACTCAGTCTTGTAGCACTGGGAAAGAGCACTGTAACTTAATTTTAACTCTGCAAATGTAATTATCAGTGGCAATTCATTTATGCTAGTAATTTTCAACAAGAAGCTCCTCTTCCAAATAGAGGCTGAAAAGAGAGCGTGAGAATGCATTTAAGACAGAGACAAGGTGCTGTCTAACCTCGAGGAACGTTCGTATTCAGACACATCGTGTGCATGGAGCGTCATGCTCTTAACAGACCCTCACCTACCTCTGCAAGGGGCCTGAGATAAGGTTCCTTTGTGAACCTTGGAAGAATGAATTTCTCAGCTCCTGCATGATTAACATCTCAGCTGGAAAGTGGCATCAACAGAGCTATTTGGTGCTAGACTAATTACTGGGTATCGACAAGGGGGTAGATGTTTTCGCATACTTGACCTCCACTAATGTTCTGCTGGGCAGCAGCTGTATTAGCGTGACAGTCGGCTTTCCAGCTTTAAAACCAGTGAAGGGTGTTCTGCCTCAGACCTGCACACTGGTTGTTGGAGGACTGATTGAAATTTGAAGCTGTGCTCTTCCTGTCTGGTCTTCTGACAGAATGGTTTTAAAACCACCTGTCACCAAGGGACAATGCAAGGTTGCAACAGGTCCTGGATAAGAAAGCACTGAGGAATTGGGAAGTTGACTACTCACCTGTAGTGCAAAACAACCTCATTGATACGCAAGAGACTTCAGTCTCTCTGACTTTCAATGTCTTCCACAGCATCAAACTGATATTTCAAAGAGATTAAGAACTGAAGGGAGCATATGATATCCATTTAAAGCCAAGACTTCAGATTTAATGAAGGCTGTATCAGAATGAGATATGATTCAGATATCAAATTACATTTGTTTAGCCCAACACAGCTTAATAAATCACAGCAACATTTAATAAATATTTATCTTCTTTTAATCACCAGTTAGTGCTTTTTCTGCTCTCCCCATTCCCTTAATGGCTCACTCCTGTATTTATTAAATGTGATTTCCATTTCTCAAATAATCAATACATCTTTTTATTTTTTTTATAATTTGGGCAGCTTTACTGAACTTTTGTGAGATTTAATTAAGATTAAGGTTTAATCTTTAATTTCAATATATAAATTACCCCGTGTTCGCTATTAAGTCATTATTTGGTAACCTCATTTGGTATGAAATCTTGACGGGAAATGTGGCAAGCTCAACAGTAGTTACAGTACAAATGTTAATGAACTTCAGGGGAATCTTTGGATTGGAGGAGGAACTTGGCTGCAATCACATCTCTTTAGCTGATGTGGGTATGTAATTAATAATGTGAAATGGGTAATAAGGAAGGTAGGTTCTGCGTGGCTGACAAAGCTTTTGTTTGCATGGGTATCTGGTGCAGCAGTAGGAGGCAGGGTGAGGTCAGCTGGAAAACAGCAGCCCGTGGAAATGATAACACTTGTAAATGATGCCTCAGCCGCCAGCACAATGTGCGGCACGCAGGGAGGCTGTGAGTAGGTTTGAGTCTTGCAGATTATTTCCTATGCCACACGCCCATCCCTGCTAGGGCCACGTCAGACCCACCGGATTCAGCCATGGCGGTAATTAGAGGGGAGACCCCAAGGCTGGCCCAGGTGCTGCCGGTGGGAATGACTCTTCAGCTCTTGACAAGATCCTTGACGGCCACCAATCTACTTAAAGCTGATGCTGTGCAGCTCTTCCATACTGTCTTCTCCATTATTATTGGCTCCCTAACTTAAAATAATAACCGGTAAAGCGCTGCAGGTGATTGTCAAAGTCTAATTTATATTTCAGGGCACATGCATTCTGTGCCCCTCTGCTTGTCCCAGGTACACCATGGGTCTCATCTGCCTGCTTGCCTGGCTGTCCTTGCCTTGCAAAAAAGAGTGAACTAACAAAAAATTAAACAGAGGAAAGCAAAATGGTATGTGGGTATCTTGTCACAACTTAGGCATGCACCTGGATCTTGGGGAATGTTTTCAGGTCCCACAGTGCAGGTAGAGCTTATGTCCTCAAAGAGACTCTAGCAGGTAGTTCAAGTCAGACATGTTTGAGTCAGGCCAGGAGCTCATATTGTTTCATGACTAGCATTGTTGGTTCTCTTGATATAGATCAAAAGTTAAATGACTTCTTTACTTTTGTTTTTTTTTTTTCTTTATAGGAAGTTTTGCGTTAAGTCCCCTGCAGGGTGTCGTAGGATGCACAGGAGACTTTCTTTGGCTTACCTATACAGCCAAGCATGTAATCACTAAAAAAATCCATAAGGATACATGTAATATTTATACAGCTAATGCACTGGTCTTCGAATATTCCATGCTTCCATAACATCTGTCATATATCAATATAATAGTCTCTGAATTTTGTATGATTCCAGAACATCACATCTGCCATGGCCCTATCTAGCAACCGGCTGCCTGGAATAGTCAAAGTGCCCCTTTTCCCACTCCTGCATTTAATATAACCCCCCCTCTGGGGGTGAGAAAGGCCTTCCTGACTCCAACAGGGGTGTAATTTTTGCACAAAATGTTGTAGACTGATTCAGAATGTTCACTTGACCACTGGACAAACCTTTAATCCTTGTAAAATTACCTAGCCCTTAAATACTACTCAGCTGGTTTTTAACTGGGCTATAACTCCTTCAGCCGTTGCTTGACATGTCGTCTTGATGTTCCCTTCTCTAGCCATATGAATGTTGCAAGGTAAAATACATACTCAGGCATATCATACTTCTTTTTATAGACTTCGGCAGCACAGCCATTTTATATCTCATCTGGGAAACAGCCACTGCTTTTAATTAGTGAAGGGCTATCTCCTCTCTCTGGTTCTATCAGTGTGACTTCTGCAACATAATTCTTTGCTTAAGTTTACTTTGATTGTTGCTTACTTTGATTGTTGCTCCCTTTTTGGGGCCATTTTCCTTCTGCCAATGTCTAGGCACAAACACTATTGGAAATGGAGGAGATTATCTGAGGAACTTTGTGCTTTTGTTTTGTTTTGTTAGGTGGCTACAGCCCCTATTGGTACTGTAAAGGGACATCCCTCAGGTTGGAAACAGCTTGAGAAGAGCAGACCAGGGCACAGGGAGGAATCCTTGGTGTTGTTACACAAGCTGTTTCTGATCAATAGCTATTGTGTTGGCTGTTCCACCAGAAGGCAACAGTGCACCTACTGACATGAGAAAGGAGCAGGATTTGTTTCCTCTAGCTCCTCTCAGTCCTCTGGTTTGCTACCCATCACAGGTTTTGAAAATGTCTGTGATGAAATTGTCTGCAGTAGCAAGGAGCTAGACTTGATCCAGAGGTCCTTTAAAGACCAAAACTGGTTTAGACTAAGACATTGCTTTCTAGTGTAGCCAGCAACACTGCAATCAGTAGAAAAAAAATGTATAGCTGTCTCAGATTCAATAGACTAGGTGCATTAATCCAAGACACAGGGTAATAGTCGTGTTGAATATCCAAGATAAGAGTTCTTTTCAGACTGCTTACTACTGCCTCCTGCCTTCTTTCTGCCTTGAGACTCCTCAGTGGTGTCTTGTGGGGCGTAGGGAGTTTGAAAGGCCATTGAGTTGTCTTGCAAATGGCAAACTTGAGTCCGGTGTGTGTCTGGCTGTGATGAGCCTGTGGAACCATTGGTGACTGTTGCGTTGTGAATCCCTGCGGTGTGAGGAATAATGTGTTGGGGCATCTTTGCTGGATAGCAAGCTGGACATTTGGAAGTGTCAAACCTACAATACCCGCATTAAAGTTCTTTACTAATGCTACCTACTGTGTTTGTTTGAAAGAGACACTCTGGCAAGCTTAGCGGCCTGATCTAACGATAGTGCAAGTACAGGACATGTACAAGGAATACCATCACTCTTATCTCATTGCTGACACCGAGATGCCATTTGGCTTTGGGTGAGTCTGTTGTAATCTGGTAGCAAGAGCTCTCACTTACATTTCTGCATATTCTTGCCGTAGTTTACCTCTCTGTACCATAGAAATTGTGAGTCCCTGCCGTCTCAGGGATGCTAGAAGAACAATAAATCATAGCAAGGATGAATGTTCTTTTCACTAACATCTCCCCAGATTATTAGTTCTCATCACTTTGAAAATAGGAGGCCAGGAGGTTGACATCTGTCCTCTGTCATCAGATTGCGCTATGTGGTCTTGGGGAGTTCTGCTGTAGATTCTGTAGACCAAACAGTTCAGAGAAAATCCAAAAGGTTAAAGAGGAGGAGATGGCTGCCTAAGTAGGGGGAAAACATTAAAAGCAATTAATGTACAGAAAGAGTAGTTCATCAACAGCAAAGCAGGTGAAGTCCTGGCTGGCCAGCCAGCTGTCTGCATCTGTCACTGCTCGGCACCTGCAGACAGACATTTTCTTGTGCATATCCTACAGCTATCCAGCCCTAAGGCGAGGATGCTTGGGGAGGAGGAGAGACAGAGAACAGCAGATACTTGAAGGGGATTTTGGATAGGGACAGGAAAAAAATCACACCTTCTGACAAAGCTGAAAAATGAGGTAGGAACACCAGGGACTGGGCATTGGGAAGAGTCTTTCTCCCCATTAGATCACTCGGAGGGGAAAGGAGGCAAGTAGTTGTACTGCAGGAGCATTGTCCTTTCCTTTCCCATCCCTGTGCCAGGTTGAGGATGAATAGCCTTGCCTTCTACATCTTGTAAGGATGATTGCTGCTATGCTATGCCAGTTGCATGGCTGCCAGCCTCTTCTAATTTGCATGTAATGTATGGCAAAGCCATAATGTCATTTCATTGCATAGATCTTGCCAGAGACCACATTCAAAAGCCTGCTATGCGGTTTCTGGCTCTGACTCCACAGCATTAGTTGACCCATCAGCCACTTTGGCATTGAGTTTCCAAAATGGAGTCCAGATGCCAATTACTTCAATGAAGCTGCAGATTCTAAAAAGGACCCCCCACACACACGCCTTGCCCCTGGCTACTGTTTCCCTGGGAGGAGGCACGGACAGTTTGGACACTTTTTTTTTTGCAATGGAGCATGCAAGAACATCTGGGGAAAGAGAGGGACTTCACAGTTGCCTGTAGCTGAGAAGAAAAAGCTGTCTTGGCACAACTGACTTGGATGCCTTTGGCTGACAGATACCATCTGGGTTGTGCCTTCTGAAGGCAGAACAGCTTGGTGCCTTCAAAGTACACCAGATCCAGAGGTATCAGTTTCCTGGATGCACTGCTATTGTTCTGCTTCCTTCTTGTTATTAACGTTATAGCCTCAGCAGGAGAGCTGGATGTGAGATAGGGCCACGGTTAGGAAAGGTTTGGGTTGGGCATGCTGGTTATCTAAGAGAAGGGTTTGCAGCCAAGCCTGTGGCTGCCTGGAAGGAGCTCGGTGTGGACTAGCCAGGATTTTGTTGTGCTAAGGCTCTGCCAGAGGCAAAGCCCTCCGCACACATGTGTGCAAGGGCTTAAAAATAGGCTTTTGCTGTATTTTGTGCTGCCTTCAGTTCCCATGACTATGGGTCTCACCCCCTTAAGCTGAACGGGAAATTGCTCAGCTTGGAGGAGGTAGCTCAGCCTGTGTGCTTTTCCCTAGGTTCAATGACTGGAATGCAACATATACCCTCAACATTAGAGAAAACTTACCCCAGCCATCAAGGTCCTCAAATCCGTGAGTCTTATGCCAGGTAGTAACAGATCCATGCTGTCCAGGCACAATTACCGTGTCATATACAAAGGGATGCAGTCTTATCTCCATTGTGAACTCTGGAACAGGGAAATTCCTTTTTGTTCAGCTCTTTCAGTTTGTTTTGTGTAGCACCTGGCATAAGAGGACCCTGGTCCGTAATCACAGAGCCTGAGTGCTGCTGCAGTCCATCTGATGGGATGATGACAGCGATGTGTAAAACGAAAGAACCCCACTGAAGTCGGTGGAGTTGTTTCCACTCTAATGAGATGCAAGCCAAGGTGAGAACAGGGATCAAAGTTACGCTGTGACTGCGGACCGATTCACTTCCTCTGCTTGTGCCTCAGTTTCTCCATCTGTGAACTTGTTGATGACATACTTTCGTTATGTTACATTGTGTATGTGAGATTGCTGTATTGTCTGCCAAGGTGGTTGTAATCCCCAGATGTTGTGGGAGTGGAAAGGATTATCATCATTATTTCTGACAGGCAGCTATAATTCATCTTTGCTTACCAGACCCCTATGGTAGTTTTTATTGTCAAATAAGTAAAGGTTATTTCAGCGTGGGAATTGTGTGAGCTTATTTGTTGTTGAGCCTGGTAATAAATTGGCCCCAGACAGTGTTGCCTGAGCTGTGCGAACAGAGAAAATTTTATGATTCTTAATTTAATTTTGTGTTTTCTATTTCCCACTATTTGTATTCTCTCAAAGTCTAAAAACACTTCTTCACCGTTTGATCTGGACTTTTCCCATTTGATGAATGCTGATTATTTCCTTTTCTCCTTTCTTGAGGTTTTTTCTTTTTTGTATAAAGTACAAAACGATGACTTAATTAAGTCAGTCTGTCTCTTGAAAGTAAAGTTTTTCTTTAGTTATTTTAAGCTCCCTCCGCTGGAGGCTTCTGCAACAGCATTGGAGAATGAAGCAACCTGGGGTAAATACAATTTAACTTGGCTTTATGCTGTGCATTCCTATAAGAAGTATGCGAAAGGGAGGCATAAGTTATTGTTTAAGTCTAGCATTTTCTGTGAGGGGATCTTAAAGCATTTGGCGTACGCTAAGGGCTTAACCCTTACCGCAGACCTTTAGGAAGCAAGTGGAGTGCTTTCAGAGCAAAGTATATGGATCCAGGTAAGAAGCAACCTTAAGGGATGTGCTGAGGAATGGGATGGGAGGAGGAGGAAGGGTGCAGGATCATGGTGAGAGCTGCAGAGGAGAAGGTTCTTGCACCATTTTGAATGGACAGCAAATGTAGTAGGAGAAGGAAAGATTATATTGTCCAAACGGATAAAGCTAGGAAAGGAAGAAAATGAAAGGCTCACAGGATCAACTAAAGTAAGTTTACACAGTGAAAACTCTGTAAGTATTCTTCCCACCACCTTTCCTCATAAGTGTCACCACACGTTCTTCTATCCCATGCCTTCTGCTCAGAACGACTTTTCTAAATCCTGTGGCATGCTCACCACAATCAAATGACTCTCAGAAACCCACTGCTTGGAGTATTGCCTGCAGTAATGTTACTGCATGCTACCCTGGCCCTCCTCCCCTGTGCACGATGCCCGGGGAACTCCCCCTTACCAGGAGGCCCTGTGCACATGTTTGCTTTGCAAAGGTGTGGATGACGGTGCAGAGAGAAAGCCGTTTGGCATGGTGGTTTTTCTTCATTTTTGCTTACGGCTTTTTAATAGCTGTGTAATAAACCAGTATTGATGAAAGAGGTCATTTAACATCAACTTATTTGGTTTTCTGCAATGAGCTAATGTTTAATTAATGTGCAATAATTTTTGCAACCAAATGTATCCCTTTAGATTTACTATAGGGGACAGTTTGAACATCAACTTAAGCGGCCAATGACTGCAAATGTATTTATTAAGGTTTAAACATGTGTAAATGAGTTTGTGTCTATTTGCAGAGCTGTTAAACTACAGTAAATATGTTCTTTGTCAATTGGTGGTTAATTAACATCCATTAGTTCTCCATTAAGAGCACAGTTTGGTGTCTGAATTTCCTTGCTTAGTACTAACTTTGAATTAGGGCTGTATTTTTTCCTCTTTCTACACAACAGAGTTTTCAAAATCCGCTTTCTCTGTAGGGTTGGGAGTGCTAGGAGCAAGAAGATGTGCCAGTTCTTGGAATTCACCTTGCAAGATGGGAGATTCGCAAAGGGACAAGTGGAATTTTATTGCTCAGCCTTACAGCTCCTATTATGAACTTAGCAGCTTCCTTCCTCACACATCTCTGCCTCCCAGACTTTTGTAGCCAGTGCAAGTTGTGGAGTTGGCTCAGGTGTTTAATGCCTTCGTACCTCTGTGAGGGTTTTAGGATGCATTAGTGCAAAAGCTGCTAACACCTGTATGGGGGATGCACACTGGGTGGACCATGGAGGTCCTGTTTTACCTCAAAGGAAGTTAAGATTGACATTTCTGAGAGAAGGCTTTTGGGGGCGAGGGGGTTAGGTACAGGGAGTATCCCCTCTCAGTTGGCCGCTATGTCAGCAAACAACCACAAGGTGACACTGTCCCAGTACATTATTTATGTTTTGACAGAGGAACGTATATTAATACATTTCGCATAAAAGATGGTTCTGTGCATCAGCATCCGTTCCCTGTTTCTTAACTGAGATTTAAAGGTCTGAGCCAGGCATCATGCACTTGTTAGATCTAGAAATTAAGGAGATTTTCAAATTACCTTCAATACATGTAAGCACTGCCTTTTTACAGTGTATAGCCTTAAAGAGTAACAATCCTCCCCTACTTACAAAGTTGTCTGAGAACTTTGTCTTATAACTGAAAAACGCTGGACCAGTTTCCGTTATTGTCCCAAGTCATCAGAGAAGTTTTGTCCTTCTCTTCCATTCCTTTGCAGCTCTCAGCATTTGAGGTGATAGAGTGTGTTGCTTACAGGTAAAGCTGGGGAGAGTCCTGTTTCTTTCTTCAGTTGTGTAAATATGCAAGTAGGGAAATACAGGCCTGAAAGGCCTATGACAAGCTAGGCTTTTACCCAGAAAACTCCAGTATCCTTATGTGCTAGGTAAAAGAATTTGGATGGTAACACTGAGTGAGGTTAAGCTGTGCTATGTGTGTAACTCGGGTGTTGAGTTAATAAGTACTGGTGTATCTCACATACATGTAAATGGCTAATATGATAAGCATCTGGGAATGAGGTACCGTAATGTATGTCAGGTTTTACAGTCAGACACAGTATTGTAAGCATCTGGGAAAAAACAAATCTGTAAAGTACACTAAAATGCAGGTAAAAAGCATGTTCGTAAGTGTAAACTTTGGACCTGATTTTCCCCAGGGTGATGTTTGTTTACATCTGGCCATCTTGTTTTACCAGTCAGGTTTAAAGAGTTAACTGGGTTGTATGTGTGATCATGAATAATAGGCTGAAGGTGATACTGTTCAGTTGCCTCATGCTCTGTGCCTGCAAACATCTACTTTGGTTTTTAGTGATGTTAGCTAAATTGGTAGCAACATAACTGCTTCCCCTTGATTTCTCACTCATGAACCTGCAGTCTCCCTGCAGTTTGTTGCGCTGAAATTATTAAAGGAACAGTCAGAGAAAACAACAAAATTTAATCAGCTCAGTCTTGTTTGGTTAGTCAACAAAGTCCCCCCTTCAGTATCCTAGTAGTTGGGACCATCGAGAGAAATTGCCCCAGTGTGTGTGTAGGGGGAGCACAAGTGAAGTGTTGAAACATTCAGGCCAGTTTTGGAAATGGGCTTTCCTAGAAAAGCACCAGCTTGTTCAGGCTCCCTCTGGTCCCATGCACATTTCCCACCTCACTGTAAAGCAATCATGACCTGTCCTCCTCTTCTCCACCAATTCTAGACAGGCAGGTCCTCGAAAGAACAAATCTCTAAGCGGCAAACAGGTGGACGTGATGACCGTATTAGTTGCAGGCATAAACCCAAGGTGGCAGCAGCAGCAGCAGCAACTTGCTCCTTCAACTCCCTGGACGTAGGCTTGACCTGAAAGAACTCATCCCAAAAAAGCAGTAATCCAAAAAGTCAAATCTACTGTAGGATGCTTTACTGACTCATAGGAGGAGAGCCAGCTGGCTTTTAAAGCATGAAATTGTCCATTGGGGCTGTTGGGTTTTATCTTTACTTCCTCGCTAAATTGTCCAGCCCTCCGTGCTGCAGTCAGTGCTTCCCATTCACGAGCTCAGCAGAGGCAGTAAGGAATAGTTTGGTGGTGTTTTTCTGCAGAACAGTAGGACAGGCAGGCCCAGCCTTAGGGGAGGATGGGGACAGGCAGTGCCGAACTAATAGAGTTATCAAGTTCAGTGGGGAAACTTGAACTACAGCTCCCAGGAGGCATTCCCTTCCCAGAGGCAGATGTAGTGTATTGTTGAGAGACTCAAAACAAAATGCACTAAATTCAGAATGGCAAAACATTGCGGTTCCATTGAAAACACTGAAATTTCCTAATCAACCTTGATTTTTTTTTTTTAAGCACTCTTCATTTTGGAAATTTTTAAAAAATATTTCAACTCTTGACTCTAATTTAGGATGAAAACCGGTGATGAAGTTGTTGGAATTTTCCACAAGGAAAAAATTCTGATTTGTTTTTTCTGAGCTCAGCTTTAAAAATTGAGGTAGCTGCACTTGTTTCTGTGAAGTGCTTTGATATCCATGGATGAAAAGAACTATAGAAGTGCTAATTATTGTCATACTGGTTTTAATTATTCTGTCATACTGACAGAGCGACTGCCAGTTTTCAGCCAGCAATATTTTTTTTACAAGATGTTGTCCAGACCACAGTTTTTGTAGAAACAGTCAGTTACTTCTTTTTAATTGTTTTAAAAGAAAGGAAAAAAGAAAATCCTCTCCACGCTCAGCAGCTGCTACAATTCTCTGATGGAAGTTCAAATCTGCCTGCATTTGTACAGTAATGTATCAGGACAGTAATGAAGAGAGAGGATGGAAAGCTCCAATTGCTACATATCAGGGAGAAAACAGTGGGAATTGCTAGCAAGGGTGAGATGCTCTGAAATTTGCTGTGTACAATAATTTAAAATGGAAAATGCGGTTTCAAAAAATTTGGGGAAGGTGTTATTTTCACCTCTCTTATTATTGCCAGTCTTGTTCTTTATTTGCAGTACATTTTATTCTTTCTCTGGGAAGGTCTAAATGAAGTACTGTATTTCCAGTCAGCTCAAACTGACTCAGCTGAACTGTTTTAATTCAAACTGTTCACAGATAAACTTTGTTTACCGGGCAGTATCACTGTCTTTCATGGGAGCTGTAGTTTAAAGGCCTCAGCGTTCTTCTCTCTTTTCAGCCATTCTGCTTGGCTGTGCTGCACAGGGCCACACTAGAAGTATGTGTTTATCCCTGCAAAACTACCCAGCAAAAATCTGGGTGGTTTATCTAAGGTACTCCAGCAAAGACAGAGTAGCTGGCAAGGCACAGCCAGAGCAGCCGAAGTACTGGCTGGAGCTTAATGCATATCCTAAGGGAGGATTTAGGACCAGGCAAACAATATGCACAAGCCTATCTAGGGTGTTCTGTTCTCATGGTGGAAATATCAGTGCCATGATTTCACTGAAGGAAAGGAACCATACAGGACCAGAAGTGACCAACTGTTAGTGACCTGAGCTATTAACCAGGTATGAACCAGGACATCTATGGAAATGGGCTATAGTTATTCATATTTCACAGCCATCCCCCATGGGACAAGGAAGTTGCCACGCAGAAAGGGCATCAGTGGATATGAGTGGGTAACTCAGCTCCAGAGGTGCTGCATTTTGGTGCAGGCACTTTCTGTCTGTGCAATTTATGGGAATAAGATGGAGCTGTGCAGAATCCTTCATAATTGTATTATGCCTTCTAGAGAAAAAGACGACTTGCAGAAGACACAACTGGCATTGGAGAGTCACTCCCTCACTGTCATGGCTTTGTGTCCCCCTATGTCAGCAAATGGTTATCTAGGGCAAGCAGTGACTCTTCAAGACTGACACTGGGCAGTTGGTCTCCTTAAAAAGATAACAGTGATACTCCTTTGGAGAAAATACTTTCCCCCCTGGTCTGGCAAATGATGTGTCAGATTGTTAAAACACAGAGGTGATGTGCTTTTTCCCCATTTGCACTCTTTGCTTGCTTTCCATTTATTTCCAGTGAAGTTGTCTAGTTCCTCGATGCCAACACGATACGGCAAATGGAAACCTCAGCAAAGTCTTAAACATCCAAGTCCTTCCACACATGTATTCTTTGTTTTAGGGAAGAAAAAAAAAAAAGGTTATTTACGTAAAAGCCTTTGATGCAGCAAGCAGTAATATTGCATTGGGTTTTATTAATATGAAGCAGAAAAATTTGCCCTATCACTGCAGTTACTACTCAGTTGTTGCCTAAGGATTAGCAGGCTTTTAAACAGATAATATACAGTTATTTTTCGTGTCCTGGAGAGAGCCTGGTGGTTCTCCGTGTGAGTCAGCTGTAAAGCAGAGGAAGCACACACAGTGAATGTGTCACCAGGGCCTCAAGGGCCTCTTTTAGACTCTGTGATGGTGATTTGGTGCCTGATAACTAGATCTGTGGCCTGGTGGCATCTGGGTGACTGTCCTGCCTGAGAAAGGAAAAGGGCAGAAGGAAGAATACAATTTCTTCTTCAGTGAGTTGCACAGAGAAACAGTACAAGAGAAGTGAAGAATATATGGGGAACAGTCCATATTCTGAAGGGGCAGTGGGTATATTTAAAGTGTTATTATTCAGCAGAGGCAAGAAATTTTCTTTTGGAATCAATGTTGAAAACCATATTTTGAGTCACGTAAAAGCAATTTGCAGATTTGGGGAAATCCTACCAAATCCTTTCATTTAGGAAAGAAAAAACAGACTGGATTCACAAAGGAGCTGGGACAGGTAGTGTCTTCTTTCCTATCCTGTGGTCAGAAGTCAGGAACCAAAGCAAGACAATTTCAGGATGAGCCTCAATTTGTCTGTGAGAATTGACATGCAGCAGTTGAAGTTCTCCCAGCCTGCCGGCAGGCCTCTGCTTTCCTGTGTCCAGGATCAGGTCCATGCTATAAACTTTTGTTACTCTAATCGTAGGCGTGAAGAAATATGATGCTGAATGTGACTCTACAAGAGCCAAAGTGCAGGTGCAGCAATCTGGCCTTGTAATCTTTTTGCCAAGAGTGTTTATTGGGGGAATGAAGAGATGGGAAGTACGTTACAGCCACATCAGCAGTATGTCAACTTCAGATGGGTTTGCCAACACAGCTAAGCCTTTAGATCTTTCTCATGGGAGCTTTAAGGTGAAGCTGTCTTTGGGGGCATGTATTAACAACCTAATGAAAACAAGGCAGTATGATTTTAACATATGTTAAGTATAATGGCAAGAAGTAACCTAAGGTTTAACTGATTTTTAATACATCATGGAAGCATACTGCCGTGTTTGTGCTAAGCTGTTAATACACATTAGCTAGTTAAATACATGTTCTTTGTACTTCCTAAATTCTACTATGGACAGGGCAAGTAAGAGTAACTTTCTTAAAAGAACATCTATACCAAGTTAAAATCCTGAATGCAGTCACTAACTGGAGTTTTCCTTTCTTTTGAAGAATATAAGTCTTACGGTGGGCTTCCTCTGTTTCCTTTTGAGGAGGTCTGGTGGGGGAATAATAAGAAATTTTTTTACATTGTTTTTTCTTCTTTATTTCTCATTGCTTATATTCCAAGTGTTGTTAAGAAATAATCAGAAAGCATTAGTAATTTCTCTGGCTGGTCTAAGACAAAAGGAGAGAATCTGCAAATAATACTGAATGTTTTGGGTTTTTTTTCTGAAACACTTCCTAGTCTTAAACTTTATTTACCTTAATTTGCCAAAGTTTTCTATTCTGACTTAGTATTAATGTGACTTAGTTGCTGTGGTTGCCAGATGAGTCATCAAAACAGCTTTGCATCTTTCAGGGGATGCTAGTATTTGGCATTCTCTTCCGTGCTGGCAAAGTAGTCGGGGGAGATGAGAGCTATAACCTGCTGGGGAAAATTGTCCTGAACTGCTTGATTCAGGGAATCAGATAAAGTTGAGCAGCTTGCACATCCTTTTTGGGTTTGCCATTAGAGCTTCATTAGCTCCACAGTCATATTCCAATCACAAAATATTTCTCTCTATATACCCAACCCCATACAGCTATCCAAACACATGGCAGCTTTATGGAAAGATATTACAGGAACTAGAAACAAAGGACTCTGGCTTCACGTTGTAAAAGCTCTTGGGTGTGGAGCTAAGCTAAGGGTCATCTGTCCAATACTAGTGACATCTTGAATCTTTCTGTTGGGAGTTGAAAACATCTAGTGAACTAAAAGTACATTGCGTGTTCCCCAGTCATCAAGACATTGACTCTGTCCTGGCCAAGGTGTTCAATCAGTGTGTTTTCAGATTGGCTCCTGGTAGTGAGGAGATCTTTAGAAAGCTTGAGAACCGTACTGGAAGTTACAAGGAAGACTTGATCTCCAGATGAAACAGGGTTTTTCTGTCCTTTCTGTCTGGGCTGATTTGTTTTGCTCTCTTGTTGTAAGCGTTGTTGCCTGACAAAAAGACCACAGAGCTTAAAACTTTATCTTTTTCCTATTCAGTCATCCCAGTAGGTTGGAATATCACATATGCCAGCCTCACCTCGCTTGCTTACACACACGCACGCGCGCACAGAGCATGATGGTGTCATACGCCCCTTTCCACAAAGGACTGTACCCTGCCTCTCCCTCACCAGAGTTTCTTTCCTTATGGACTTGCAGTGCCTGGTACATCACCCACAGCTCTGTTGTGCTGTGTAAGTGGAGTGGGGAGAGTTCACCCTATGTGAAACCTAAATCCTTTGTGCAATTCTCTCTGCCAGCAAGAGCAAACCACCTTTTCGGTCCAAAGATTTAAGCTGTAACACATTCCCACTTTCCTGTGTATAAACAGAACTTCTGCTTCATGGAGCGTTCTTACTGCAAAGCTTTGAGGGACTGCAGCCACATCATATATTAAGTGTTGATTTTTTTCAGTTTCCTTTAGACATTTCTGAGTGCTCATGGTCTTTCTCTGCTTCAGTCAACAATGCTTCATGTGCACAGTGGCATAGAAAGAGCTGTCCAATACAGAGCTCTCATCAAAGTCCGGCTCGGAAGAACGTAAAAGCAGCAGGGGCCATTCAGAGGCTTTCTGTTACCTCTGTAAACATCTGCATGACTGCTGTCAGCATTCGTTTACAGACATTATGTTTACAAAATGCTTAAATTTCACTTCAACTTCAGGTGCAGTTCCCTTGACTTTGCTTTTGTGATACTAGTGCGAATTTGTTGGCATGGTGGCTTTCAGTGAGTAGTCCTAAGTCCTGTGTTATCAGCAGTGTGACTTCAACGGGCAAATATTTTTGCACGGGTATCCCTGCTGCTTGCTGAACCTTGACCCTTGCTTACAGATATATCAGTCTTTCAGCCGTGGAACAGAGGCTGAACATTTTGGTCGGTATGAGCAATTCAGCCTCAGCACTATCAGAGGTATAATGTGAACAAGGCATCGGCTTTTCATGAAGCACTCATCAAACACTTACCAACAGTGGACAGATTTGTTTCAGAAGTTTTCGAGCAATGGTGGGGGTTATCTGCATGGGATACATTGCTTGTGCCTAGGAGTTTGATCAGTTTGGCCTCTTGGTGTCTGAGTTTTATTGTTGATTGAATGATGGCAATATGACAGAGCAATTTGTAATTACAGCATATTCAGATGCTGTGCATCTGCTAGTGCAGATATTTCCCAGGGAAATATTTTCACATGTCCATGTTTGTCAGGGATATGCAGAGAGTTTGTCTGAAGTCATAGGAAGAAGCTTTTCAAAAGCTCGCATTAGTGTATATATTCCATTTTGTCCTTTAGTAGAGGGGAGGAAGGGAAAAGTCTGGAATTAATCCGGACTTCCAGAGAGCCAAATCTGTTTGAACCCCAGTATCGTCTTTCCTGCTAGCAAGAAATTCCCTTTCTCCTCACTGGGTCCTTAACAGATCTTCATCTGCTTCTCGGCATTGGAGGATTGGCCCAACTAGTGACAGGACAGAGACAGGGCATGTCAGCTCTCTCTCTGGCATTATGTTCTCTCAGGTGGTTGCTGTGTGCCAAACACAGAGTCAGTTCAGAAATAATTGCTGGGTTTGGGAACAAGAGAACATAGAGCTAGGTGCACCCTACTCCTACTAGCAGCTGACTTTTGCTTTTGTTACGTAGTCTTTTTCCTGTCATCCCCTGGGAGTTTTATTTAACAAATACCAGTGACAGCAGAGACCTAAAATATAGCTCTTTCTGTGGTATGTTATCCCTGTAGACTTGGGTCTTTTACTGCTGGCCATACGAGTGCTTTTGGGTGTTGGGAAGCATCCAGAGGTGAGTGGAGATGTCCTGTTGAACATTGTGCTTGTGATAAGAGGGGACTGGTTTAAGGTACCTGCTTGGCTCTTTCTGTCATGTAAGTCCCTGCAGATACACATGGGCAGAGAGATGCTGTAAGAAGGTGGGCTTCCTGCTGGCATTGGTTCTTGCATTCTCCTCTGCAGAAAGTGTTTCGTGAATAGGGACCTTAGTCTGAACACTGCTTTCACTTCAGATTGTGTTTTAATAATATCACACAAGAGATATGAAATGGCTTTGATCATAGGGAGTAAATGCCACCAAATACTCTTCTTCCTGCAGCCTTTTCCTTGCTACATTAAAAATTCATGGGCAATAGCAGCTTCTTCTTTTCAGGACATAGCTACATCAGCAGATGGGGAGAGTGGGCAGGAATACCAGGGCATGTTGATGGACAGAACAGGGGTGTCCTGGCAGAGCTGGGAATGGGAGAAATTTGCACTTAATTTGCTTATGCTGGGTCTGTCTGAGGCCAGTCAGATTCACTGTTTGTTCCTTGACGAACAATGAACTTACTGGAAAATTGTGGTAATTCAGTTAAATGGATGTGAATTTGAAGGCATGCCTTAATTTCCATGTTTGCTTTGTTCTTTGTGCTGCACTCATTCTCCAGCCAAGAGGCAGACTCAAGAGGTGAAATCGTAGCCCCAATGAAATAGGTGGCAAAGCTCCACGTGATTATATCAGGGCCAGGATTCGTCCAAGAAACCTCTGCCTGTCGAGATTGCCTTTGACATCTCAGACACTGATAGATGACTTCAATGGGAAAATTCTTTGAGCTTTAGGCTCCTTCTTCCTCAGACCCTCATCAGATCAGTAGGTTGCAAGGGCTTACTTGAGCAGATACCTCCCTGCATTTGGCAGCAGTCTTTTACTGTCCCAAGCCTGTAAAACGCTTTCCTGCCAGCTCCTTCATGTTATACGCTCACCAGCTGAAAAGCAGCTCTGGTAAGCCATTTTTACCATTCTTTCTCATGAAATGTGAAATTGGTTGTCCTACCAAAAGCTCAGAAGCAGATGTTTGAGGGACTCAAAGCCCTCCATGTCACAGATTCAGGCCCTCCCTGGATTCCCACTTATGTCTGGCAAACACAGGACGATTCCTTGCAGTCAGAAAAAATAGGGTGAAAAGGTCTTATGGGCAATGACTTTGACTAAAAAGTAATCAGTGATAGATGTTCCCTAAGGACACTTGAGGTAGCCTCACCCACAAGTGCTATAGGTCTGGTATCTGGGGTTCATCTTCCAGTCCATTCCTGTATAAGAGGGCAAGTAATGAAGTGGGGAAGTGCCTTACTCATAGCTCCATCTCATCATGAAAGGTTTTCTTTGGGCTTTTTTTTTTTTTTTTGTTACCCTGCTCCGGTCTGATCCAACTGTAGTGATTTTTTCACATCCCCTGCCTTTGTTCAGCCAGCTGCCAGGGTGCTCTGACCGACCTGCTCTTTGTCCTTCCCTGATCTTTGCCTGCTGGAAGAACCTAGCAGGCTCATTACAGTATTCAAAAAATACTGGTGTGTTGTATAAATTAGGAAGGTAATGAAGTGTCGCTGAAGACCAGGACTATGCACAAATCCCCAGGGGTTTCACAGGAAGCAATGCTTCCGTTCCTGTTTGGGTTGTCAGCTCTTTGTTTCATAAAGCCCCGCAAGCTGCTGGATCTAACAGGTTGCTGGGGCTGAGTAAACTGTCAGTAGAGGGGGTGTGTTTGCTGGCACTTCAGGGCCTGAGCCTGGACCTGACAGGTCAAGTTCCCACAGAGATTTTATGCCCCTCCAGGAGAACACCTGCCTATTCTCACTCTTGCCTGGAAGCTTTTATAAATGCCCCCCAGACCTCTGCTTTACGGAGCTGTTTCAGGATGTGTGCATCACTCATCCAGCCCACCATTAGCAACGTTGTAAGCAGGGGTTCAGAGAAGAATTTCTGTTCCTCCGGAGTTATTGCTTTGTCTGATAGGTGTTGCTTCGTCTGAGCAGTTTGCAATTATGTCCACACTCAAGTTTGTTTCGCCTTATCCAAGTTGATTTAAAGATGAGTTGGGATGAGACTGAATCAGGGTGGTTCTGAGACAGGGCGGTGCTACTGCTGCAAGCCGTGAAGCCCACAGGCCTTACAGCTGCACTGCCGCTGCATCCGAGCACAGGACGCTCCTTGGTCCTGTCTGACAGAACAGGCTCCTGGAATCACCTCCAGCACAACCCCTCCTCTCCCTGAGGAACCACCTTATTCCTGCACCTCTTGGTGGGCAGGTCCTCCATCCTTCCCCCTCAACTCCGATTTCCCCCTTCCTCATGCTTAGGCTTGGACCTAAAGTTCCCACTCCTGGCCTTACTTCTGTGCTATCTGGCCTCATCCCCAGGACAGGGCTATTAATCTGGCATCTGCCAGCTCTTTTAGAGGCTGCTGAAAATACCCCATTTCCCTCTCTGGCACTAGGTGTTGGGCATTTGTGGTAAAGTATTGGACTAGAAAAAAAGTGATACAAAGTGAGACTCAAACAGTTCCAACATAATTTTTCAAGGAAATGGTATCTAACAACAGATGACCATTTAATCTAAGCAGACAAAAGCATTATTTGATTCAGTGGCTGGATGATAAAGGAAATAACGCTTGTGCTTAAAATAGCATGAAAAATTCTTAACCTGAGGTGGTAATTAATCATTAAACCCATTGACGTAGGGTAGATCTCTGCAGTTGGGGCTGCTTAAACCAAAGCCACAAGCCTTTCTTTAACAAGGTGCTCTGGCTGAGCCGCTGGTTGTGGCTTCTTGCCAGAAGAAGTGGGTGAATTTCTGTGGCTTGGGGCAGGCAGCTGGACAGGATGATCTGAGAAGTCCCTCCTAGCTTTAAAATGTACAAATATGACTGGGCCTGACAGAAACAGGGCATGGGAGCAACCTAGGAAAGGGAGAGAAACTTGAAAATACCAGTGTAAGGAGACTGGAGAAAGGAGCAGAGTAGTAGTGTGGGAAAGGGGAAAAGAAAAGCCAAAACATTAGAAAGTATATGTTGAAAGAGTAGGCAGGCACTAACTCCTAGACGCAGAGATGTCCCTGACCTGTAGCCTGTAAGAACAGGGACAGTTGTCCTGGCTTGTCATCTTGAAAATCTGGACATGTTAAAGATGAGTTTTCCTCATTTTCAGGCCTGAATGCAGTGAAATGATTGGAAGTGTTTCAGAAGCTTGAATCCAGGCAGGTCGTAGTTTCAAAGGGACCCTTCTCCAAATTTCTGCATACAAATTTCTCTCTCAGCTTGTTGTGCGTGAGGCTTTCTGACAGTGCCTGGTCTCCTGATAGCATCACAAATCTTGAGAATCTTTCTTGTCTAGCTGAAGGCCTCAGTTTAAGTTTCATAAAAGCTATGCGGGAGCTTCTATAATGGACAAGAAAATGCACAGCACAACAGCCTGCCGCGCTCTATTCTTCCCGATAGAACTAATTCTCTGGTGATGATGAATGTGTAGCATGTATCATTTCAGCAAGACTTTGGAGCTCTCTTCTGAGTCATCACTGTCAGAATGATTATTCTCATCCATTAGCGTTGTGTTGAGAACTCCACGCTGGAGCAGGTCGTTGAATATACAGCAAGGCTCAGCAGAATGGGTTTGACCATCTCTTAGTTGTATAGGATTCCTGTCTGCAGTGATCGTAACATCCCTTGCAACTGCCAGACAGTCATTTTGGGGCCTGTTAATGAGTAGGTTAGAAATAGATCATGCCTGGCATGTTCTGTAGATTGTGTCTTGCAGGAGCTTTCTGTATTGTAGTGTCAGATCACCTTGCAGTCTTCGGTGCTTCAACCTTTGAATACTGTTGGAAGCTGAGGGTATGTTAGGATCTCCGCTATGTAGCTGGAAACTTTGACATGCCCTGAGAGACAGGACAATTTTAAACGGTTAAATTAGGCATCTGCTCTGAAGTGCCCCCAAGAGAAGATTATCTCTCTGAGGGCAGAGGGAGCCTAGGGAGATTAGCTTTTTATGCCTTTGTGAATGCCTCATTAAGTGATTTACCCAAATTCACTGAGGAAATTGGGACTGGGTATCTCCCAAGTCCTCCTAGAACATCCCAAACTCTGGGTCATCCTTCTGCTTGTGTGTTGGGCGGGACTGTTAACTACTTTAGCCTCCTTCTGTGAAGTCGATCCTAATTACTTGTGCTGAGGGCTGTAAATATTCACCAGCATTGGGAGGAAAGTTTTTGGGGGATAGTAGGCGTAAGCAAGTAGAGCTATTGCCTTCCTATGGGAAGTGAATTATTTAAAGACCTGTAGGGTTGAACCCTGGCTCCGCTTGACTCATCGAGTGTTACTTGACATTGGTGAAGCAATGATTTCACTCCCAAATAAAAAAAGAAGAGAGATCTTGAAGCTGTCCTCAGTGGGAGGTATGGACTGCTTGTCTAGATTTGCATGCCTAACTCCTATAGCCACGTTTGAAAATACAGGTCAGCATAATACCTTGTCCCAGTGAGAAACGTCAGAACTGGGATCAGCTCTTTCACTGCTTCCGATGCCGTGAGCCGGCCTTCCTCGGGAGAACAGGTCACGCCATTTCCCACCGGGGCTGCTGACTCAGCTGGGAGATGGCAGGCAGCTTGGCTCCCTGCCACGCAGCAGCAGTTGCTGAGCAGCGTGGCCGCCCGTGGTTTTGAAGTGATTTGACACCCTCTGACAAACAGCAGCTGCAGAGCCCAGGTCTGAGGTGTCGGTAAGGAAGTCGCTAATGGTACATGGTATTTCAGGGAAAAGGCAGTGCCATGCTCTCAATACTACTGATTGCTTTTATGCTTGTTGCACTTGTAAGGCCAGAAGGGCAACTTTTGTTTTAACTAAAAGGGAAGCGCTCTCTGTTTCTTGTTCCTCGGAAGTAGGAAGGACCTGTTGCCAGTGACTTTGTCGTTCTACAAGCACTTGCTGTGGTAGCAACCGGTAATTAAGGCCACAAACCAATTGCAGTGCTAATTCCTTAATCCCACTTGGTCATATTGTGATGTAAAAAGGCATCTTCAGGCTGCTATTTTCCGCCTGCCCAAGCTTCAGATTTGGTCTTAAAATAAAGGTGAAACTTTCTGAAAAGTCTGAGCACAAAATCTCTTTATCCAGTTGAACAAGGTTTTCTCTGTCAAAGGTGATAACGCAGTTTTCTACCCAGCAGCACAGAAGTGGATGAACTTCAAAACTCAAGGCCTCGTGTTTAGCTGGTGGAAATCAGCATAGCTCTTTTGACAGTGGTGGTGATACGTCAGCTTACAGCAATTGAGAACGTGGCCCTTGGCCTCTAAATTGTCCACACCAGGGTGATCAATTGTGAAGCCAGATCGATTGCGTAGTAACAAGGTTACAAATTGGTGAAAACCAGCTATTGTTCTTGTACAGGAGGGAAGTTCTGTTACAGCTCAGTGACCGCACTTAGAAAGAGGTGTTGTGCATGCATGTTCTCATTCACAGTTATGACCTATCTGAGTGCTCTCGATGCAATAAATCCTTCTACCTAATGAAGTCCTTACTTCAGAGGAAGCTTGGTCTCGTTGCAGTACATGTCTGGATGTGAGTCTCAGACCTAAGATGGCTCTGATTTTTCAGCATCAAAAGCCAGTTTAATTTATAGACTTGCAAAATATTCATAAAAAACATGTCTGTCTTAAAATAAAGCACATGCTGGAATGGTTACTACTAGTGTTAGAGCCATCACACACATGTATTTTTCTCAAATTTGTCCCTATAACTTGTCCTCCATAAGTGCCTCAGGGGTATGAATAAGTGGCATCGATGTTCCAGTCAGCACAGGATCAAGTTTGGCAGACAGCGTCCTGTTCTTAGCAGACTTTCTTCTTTTCAGTTGTCTCATGGAAATTATTTCTCCCCTCTTTCCAGCAGACTATCACACACGTGTATTTTTCTCAAACTGCAGAATTTGTCCCTATAACTTGTCCTCCGTAAGTGCCTCAGGGGTATGAGTAAGTGGCATCGATGTTCCAGTCAGCACAGGATCAAGTTTGGCAGACAGCGTCCTGTTCTTAGCAGACTTTCTTCTTTTCAGTTGTCTCATGGAAATTATTTCTCCCCTCTTTCCAGCAGACTCTGGCCTGGCATAGACGGAGGCCACTTTATCAGGCAGGTATAGCTGAAGGAATGGGCAGAGTATGGCCTTCGTGACCTCTTTGAGTCTGAGGAGAAGGGCATTTACCACTGAAAGCCCACCTCCTCTACAATTTGCCTCTAGAGGCACCTGCTGCATTCAAAGGGTTTTCCTCTCTCCTAGCTCTGCCTTTCCTCCCTCTCTTCTCCTGTGGCTCCCTGAATCCCAGGAACCATGAGAGTGAAATGTAGCTGCTTAATAAAATGGAGTGGGATGCTGCCCTTGCACAGCAGTGTAGAAATGTGTGCGTGTAAGAGCTGCAGGTACAGGAAGGAAGAGAGGAAGGAGAGATTATCACACCCCTGCCACAGTCCCTTAATCTTCCTTCCCATGTGCTGAAACCCCTTTGGCTCTTCCCTGTTCCTCTCTATAACTCCTCTGCCAATGCAACAAAATTGCATTTTTTCTGCATGGCTGAGAAGCTTTGAGCAGGCTTTGCTGCTGAGTACAGCAGTGTATCTTGACTAAACGCGCTATAGCTCACAAAACATCGTATGTTTTCACTCATCATTGCAGATACCTTGAATAAAGTCCCTAGATGCTTGGACTCTGCTGGCAGAGCAGGTATACAGTCCCCTTAAATCATGTGAATCATGAAAGGGTCTGGAGACTTATGTGAGCAGTTCTCTTGTATTTTTCAGAAATGTCTTTTCCCTGATTCCAGTGAGATTTGGGAACAAGTCACTACTTTTGGTGTGGTTGGTAGTGAATGAAAGTCAAGTGACAACAGTTGCCAGTTTGTGGTGTGAGCCTCATTTCAGCTCCTAGAGGGCAGTCATCCACGTCATACAGATGGCTGTCGCAGTTGGCATTGCGTGAAGTTTCCATGGATTGCTCTTTGCTTTTAGTCACCTCAAAAAAAAAAAAAAAAAATCCCTATTTGTGGCCAGAGTCCATGATTTAAGCTTCTGTTGGCTCTCCATGAAAAGCAGATGGCACTTCAGGATTTCACAATTTCAGTCCCTGAGTATCTCTAAAACTGAGCTGCCACACAGGTAGGCAGAGGTGACCTGAGTACCACTCCCAGAGCATCTCAGCACCACATATTACATATTTCAGTGGAGGCTGCCTACCCAGGGCCAGCATGGGAGGGTCTCTCCTTTGGCCAGCTTAGACACCTAGGCTGTGTTGTCTTCAGCACATTTCTCTCAAAGCCAGGGAGCGTAAGGCGAGCCAGGGTGTGTCTGCTCGTGCTGCCGTTTTCTTTCCAGCTTGCATGCAGAGCCATAGTGTTTCCACAGTGTGGAAACACAGACACCTTCCTAAATCTGTTACCCAAGCGTTTCTGTTGTGTCTTTGGTGGTGCCGTACAGCCTGCGCTCATCAAAGGGTGCTGCTCTAGCCCACGTTCCCTTTGAACAGGGTGTAAGTGTTTTGCATTGGAGGAGGGTGATGTGGTACCTGCAGGGCTGGGCTCATGCTGCCCCATCCATTCCTGAACTGCATAGTGACAAAATTTGGTCAGTCAGGCTGGCCCTGCACCTACCGGGAGTATTAGGAAATGGCGTTAAAGATGGCAACATGGATTTGTGATGTCTGCACTCCGATTGTTTACCTGAATTTTTCCTCAAGTTTTTAGAAGGTAGGAAAGTTAGAAAGCAGACCTGCTGTTTCGTTATCTGCTTCCAGCAGGGGGAGATGGGTCCAGAGAGTTATTTCTTCTGGGAACATGTACAAAAATAACATTATTTATTTCACTCATGAGGTGCTCTCCTAGGATTTGTGTGATTTCTGCTTGTTTGGCCTTTTATACCCAGACAACCCCTTCCTTTTCCTTTTGTACGCTTCTAAAAGCAAATATAGACCTATCAGCTTTAGGTTTTGGTCTTGTTTTATTTTTCCCAAGGTTTACGAGACCCTCAAGGGAATTTCTTCCTTGTCTCTCTGTTTATTATGATGATTATTATTATTAAATAGTTATGCTATGGTGGCTCTAATGAGGATTGTATAAATGCGTAAGAAGATGATGACGACTTCCCCAGTACTTCTCTCTCAGCAGAGAGGGGGTCTCCGAGTCCGCTGTGATGCACCCCACTTGGTAGGGAGGTACGGCCATGTGCAGTCCCACCTCGAGTCAGGATGTTACCAGAGTCTGGGGACGGGATTCCTTCCTTTTCCCTCCCTGAACCCCGCTCTGTCGTTCTCTGTATAAAACATATTGGTGCCACTTTTCATGAACTATATTTAACTAAGCATTAAATTTAGATTTAACTGGATAGTTATTGCCTCCTAAGTAAATACTCTGAGATAAGGAAATATTTAGTGAGCTCTAGCAGTTGGGTGGCAGATGCTTCTTGCATTGCATAATAGTTAATCTTTGACAAATATGTTTTCCTTACTCCACTGGCATTTAATTAACATACAATAGCTCTTATTAAATGTAGATGAAACATATGTGGGAGACCCTTGTAAAAAGGATCCATGTAATGTCTGACTTGCAAGAGGGGTGCATTTCTATCATTGGTAACTTCATATGGGACCGGGTCTTTTAGCTGTACTCAGACTCTGTCACAGGAGTGCAGAGGTTTCCTCTTGGTGATGCCCATCACCTGGGATGCCAGCATCCTGATGGCATCTCCGTCCCTTGTGCTGTCTGTCACCCTAGAGCAGTGGCTGCTAGTCTATTAGCAGCATGGTCTTCTTCAGAGCAATACCCTTGTCAGGTGAAATCTCTCTCTGCGGTAGCTTGGGAACATCCAGTGTGTGGATTAACCCCCTAGCTCCTTCTCGTTGCTCCCCTTCTCTGGTGCCATCTGCATCAAGTCTCCTGCAGGGGAAATGTCTGAATCGCTCCTTGGCTTGAATACAAAGCAGTCATCTCTTTTGCCGCTGCATGCGTGGCACTGGAGCAGTGGTGTCATGACCTTAGCCCTTAATTTGTGGGCCTTTAACACATGCAGGATTGTTTAAGTACTCACAGACAGCACGGCCTTTCCATACCAAGGCTGCAGGGGCCAGTTTCTAGGGGTTCAGAAAGCAACTGGACGCATTCCTAGAAGAAGAAAATCAATCGAGGGCCATTAACTACAAAGACACTGCCACTGGCTGGGGACATGCCTTAGCCACAAATCACAGGAAGTTAGAGAAGTGCTCTGGGGCAGTACCATTGCACGCTTGCCTTGCGCTTGCGCTCTGCCCTAGGCATGGGCTTTAGGCTGCGCTCAGGGATAGGACGCAGGGTGAGGGACCTTTGATCTGATCCCTTCTATGATACAGAGCCGTTCCTTATGTCCCTCCGGTTTGGGTCCGCTGTATCCCCATAAGGCTCCAGGAGCAGAAGTGAAGCAGGCAGCGTACAAGACCTGTTTTTTTCCCCTCCTGCACATGCACCCAGCAGTGCTGTGACCGTGCAGGACAGCAACTCACAGCAGAGTCCCCCTCAGCTTTTCTTGCACCCGCTTTTCTGGACCCCCCTCAAGCCTCCTCTTCCCTCTATGCTCCCCCCTCCCAGCCCCGCCGTGCTTTGGCCACAGAAGGGTTACGCCAGCGAAACATCCCCGGGAGCAGCTCTCCTCATCCCTCCGGCAAGCAGAGGAGAGCGGGCTGGGGGAATGGCAGGCAGGCATCAGCAGTAGAACATACGGCTTATTCCTCTCCATTAATTTAATCTCCCTTCCCTTGCGACGGTGGCGGTGATGGCATGTGAGCTGTGGGAGCGTTCCCGGGTGGGCAGCGCTGCTGCCGGGCTCGGGGCTCAGCTGCGGGCGCTGGCAGTCGGGGAGGACAGGCCGAGTATTCAGGCTGCGGGCAGCTCAATACCAGCATTGTCTCCGGTCCGTTCCTCAAAGGCTGGGAAAGGAGGTGGGGGGCGGGAAGGGCTGAGTGGAGAGAGGTGGGAGGGAGGCGGAGGGAGGGATGTACAACTGTTTATCTGGTGAGAGGGAAGTCTGAGAGGGGAAAAAGCAAGGTTTGAGGCTGCAGAGGCAGTTGCCAAGAAA
>NW_009212226.1:0-23634 GCF_000690835.1 Fulmarus glacialis
ACGAGAACAAGGGCTAGCGACTGTGAGTCCTAATCAGTTTATAATGTAATACAGTTACACAGCTGTGTTTTCCCATCCATACTAAAAAACAAAGAAGGATATTTGAGAGGAGGGAGCCCAATAGCTCTCTAAAGTAAGGGTGTTGAGAAGCACAGATTTGTAGCGATGCGTAGGTCAGCTACCAGAGGAAGGCTGCAGGGACAGTCACTTCTCTTGGTTCCTACTAGCCACCGTGCTCCACATGGCGCTCAGAAAACCTGAGGCTACAGATGGACTCAGCCCCAGCAGCAGCCAGGTAGCACCCTGTTCCATTTAGTCTTCACAAAAACCCACTAGCACCAAGTTAATAGCTGGACATAAGGCTATCAACTCCTGAATAAATGGAGATGTATTTTCAGCTTCCTATGCATCTCCTTTTTCCTTCCTTTAAGATACATGAAGGCTTTAAAAACAAGTTTAGATTATTATTTAGATTATACTACTCTGAAAATATTTCTACCAAAAGTGGCTATTTGTATGCATAGGTAGGTTAAAATGAACCTTCTCACAAGTTCCTGAGACCCATTTCCATCCTAGGGCCAATTTTTCAAGTACAATTTTAACATTTGTGTCAAAAAAACCCACATATGCAACAGAGTATGCTCCAGATCAGTAGCATACTGTTAACATTATTTGAACATTATTTGAATCAGCAGCTTGAGATCTACTGAAAATTTGATTCTAATGGGCATCATCTAATTAGGTAGTGTGGATAGGCAAAGTTCCAATGATACATAACTTATCATAATCCATATATTATCCCTATCCAGTTTATTAAAAGGAAGCTGACAACAGAGGAAAGATGAGCCACAGGGACAAAAATGGACTTTTTTCATGATTGCAGAGCTGAGGCATTACCAGATATAGAAAATGGGTAGGCAGGCCCAGGAAGAACAGACTCAGGAGGAGCCACAGCAAAGCCGTTGGAGAATAGACATGCAAATGTTCCAAGGCAACACATCTCGAGTATTTACATCACTAGTAGGGTATCTCCTGCATATTCAATGCACATAGCAGAAATGTTATGATCTATCAGGAACTAAAATCAGTTGGTTATATATTCTGCATTATATCAAGATGGTCTTCTATTTTGGGTATTTAAACACTGCAATCTGCAGAATGAAACTGCTGTCATTTTAGCACTGTATGTTTTCTAAGCAATTTCTCCATCTCCTCAGTTCACTTTTGACTTAATTGATCTGGCCTTGCTTAGTTTATATTTTACCCTTTTTTCTTTTTTTTAACAAGTCGAGCAGGAAAAGCAAAAGAGACTAAAAGACTGGAACTACACGGTCTTTAAGGTCCTTTCCAACCCAAACCATTCCATGATTCTATGATTTGCAATTTCATTAGGTAATGTTAATTATGCACTAGGACATGTGATTTGTTATGATAGCAGTAAAAAAGGCGCTCAGATTCTGTGAAGCATTGCTTAAAATGCCATTTGCTAGAGCTAGCACTATAAAGAAAGAGAGGACAGCAGAGAGAGTCTTACATCCCTTCAGATCCCCGAGCTAAGCAGCACTGAACAAGCTTCCGATCCACATGCAGATCCTGCCTGTGGAAGGGTCACCCCATTTTGCTCATTTGAGCTACTATGGGATTTTCTTACAAGAAATAACGCTGTTCATCATTTTTACTGGCAAGCAGAAAGGATGTTCACATGAGAACATCTTGCTGCACTTTTAGATAAAGGCAAGGACACACCAGTGGCGTAATTGCCGGCACTGAGTGGGAGCTGCCTGCAGGCTCCTCTGTTATGGTTACCCGGCCAAGTTTACCCTGCAGCCAGGGGATAAGCACAGCACAACACAGGAACAGCACAGCACAGCCCAGGCGTGGGCATATTCAGGTTGATTGTTAAGTGGATCACTAACTGCTTGATGTGCAATGGTCTTCTGGTCTGGATGATTACAGGTAACTATTAGAAACACTATGCAGATTGTAAGTTTTACATGAACTACAAAGTTTGCAAGTTTTATTGCACTCCCTTATAAGCATTATTCAGAAACATCTTAAGCGTACAGTCAGGTCACTGCTCATTTCTTACGTTTGGAATTGCTTTCCAAGAGTTATTCCACAATTTGTAAGCCTCTCTATACATTTTTCTTGTATTTCCTCTCCTTATCCAAGCTTAACTCGTGCCATTTTTAAGAGGGGAAGGGCAGCAAGATCCAAGTATTGGTTATCTCTGACTTATGCATCAGAGGAGGCCTAGATAATTAAAAGTGTGCTGTCAAATTAATTTGTTGATCATTAAATATTATGCTTAAACTTTACCTGAGTGAGAGCAGCGATGCCACACAGCCAGATGCTGTCAGGTTTATTCAACCTGCCAGCCTTGATGCACATGCTGATGAAGTGAGGTTGGAAGGAAGCTCTGGAGGTCACCTAGTCCATCCCCTCCCAGCTCTAACACATTGGGCTCGGGTTGAGCTTCTAGCTCTTGGGTATAGGAGAACAGCTTTTGCGGAGGCAATTTGTTCTGTGACCACCTAATTACGCAGGGCTTCTTTCTCTGGAGAAGATGGTGGTATCAATTGCCAGAGACACTGTACTGACTACTTGAACCACCCGCTAATTCAACACAGCCATTCTTATGACCCTAGTGGGGGAATTCTATAATACCAGAATACCAGCTGCATTCACACATGCAGATTTCTATTTCCGGAGATGTAAAAATATTTCTAAGCAGTTCTTTAGAATTTACTCTGGATGTCTTTATTAAACATATAAACATCTTATCTTTCTGAAACCTTCAAAGCTCATGACGTCAACATTTTGAGGTAGTTATTTTGATCATGCATTTAGTTTGACATTTCTACCTTCTTAAGTCTTTGCTGTCGGGCCATTTCCATTCACAGTCACAGATTTGTTTGCTCTTATGACCCTTTTTATCAACCACAAAGGCCAATTCTTTCCAGTCTACAGCTGAGAGGTTCCAGTTAAAACCCATTATTACGTCAGATGAACTATTAATTTCTAAAATAGCCTTTTATATCTCCTACATTATATTCCATCTCATTCCTTGGGAATTTTTAATTTGCATTTTTTATGACTGTGGAACATGGAGAAACTGTGTCTGTGAATTGTTTATTGAGAACTCTTTTTAGAGCACGTTAATTTAGAATCCAGTGAGATATATTAATAGCATACCCTCCAATGTCATGTTAAAATTAATCTGTCTTTCTGATGCTCGTTCATTCATGCTGCCTCATTTATGTCTCCCTGATGATTCTTTTTCTTTGTTAATGAACCTAAAGTGATTTTGTGCCACCATCAAATCTGCCACCTGCCAGCTCATCTCAGCACCTCTGTAGTCTTGGCTGGAGTCTAACTGTTAACCAGTGCTATCTTTTTGGCATGAAAACCTGAATATTTATCCTCACCCTCATTTTCTCGTAGCTAGTTTCTGCTCTGTGGCAATACTCTTCCGTCGTGTTGGGAACACTGCTGGGTTTACATACAGTTGTACAACCCAACTGAAGGACTCCATAGATCAAACCAGCTTTTTTTTCCCCTTTATGGCACTGTTATGGTGCAGGTTGGCTTGCTATCTTGTAAGAGTGCTTTGCTAGTGTCAAAAAGTAACACCAGCCAAGCACTGCCACCGTGGATGGCTGTACCAGCAATGGGATGTTTGTATGCCTCAACAGCAAGAGCCACCACCCAGACACAAAACGAACACTTTGACCAGCACCCACACCGGGATGAATGCAGCACAGAAGAGCTGCACGTGACAACTCTAACCAGCACGACTATCACCACCACGTTCTGAAGTACAGCCTCAGCCAAAATATTACTTTAATGTTTGATGGTAAATTTGAACTGTCAGGTTCAACTGTAAGCTGCAGCTGTTTTTATCCCCAAATGTAATAGTATCACCACATGGGTACCTTCCACTTAAAAGGGATACCTACAGAAATGGAATATAAAGCGACTGGTCAGAAGCCCATTACCACCAACTTCTCTCAAGAGATTACTCTGAGAGCACAGACTGATCAAGGCATCCCAGCTAGGAAGATTCACCTTCATGCTCAGCTTTAAGCGTATGACTGCACTCGGCAACTGCAGGAAGTCGGTACAGCTGGGCAGCTGTGATCTAGAAAGCTCTGTATTTTAGTCAACCTTAACGCACATTTTCCATATAAAGAAAAAACTCCAGAAGTCATTTTAATATAAAATGTTTTTATTGTTTTCGAAAACATTTAAAAAACAATTTTTGAGCACTTTCAATAAAAAAAAATAACTGAAATGCTACTGCAATATTCAACTACTGTAGTTTCAGCAGTACAACAGACAACAAAACACTGGGGAGGAGGGGAGAAACTGGATTTCCTGCACTAAATGAAAACGTGGAACAGGGATTTTTTCTTTCCTTATGGTGCAGTAAATAAAGCACAGTATAGTACAAGACTATTATATGAACCTCAGATGCACTGCACAAGAAACAGTTTCCTTCTTTTCAGTTCAGAAGTCAGTGCTTATTGCAATTATTTGCAAATTATTTACTTCATGAATTCTTATCATGATAAAATGATGCAAAAATGTTTTTCAACACCAGAACAATAAAAAATAATCCAAGAAAGGAACATATTCAACAATAACTAAGCTGAATTAGTTAACATAAAAAAGTAAATAACTTGTGAATAACTATGCTCACCTGGTTAACACTGAACCAGTTTCAATACAGCAAAAGAATAAAAAAAATAAAAGTGGTTACAGGAATATATCTAGTACTGTACAAGATTAAGTCATTAACACTCATGCACGTTTTGTGATCATGTATTAACATGGTGAAGCAAACTAAATTTAATTTTTCCTGCTGTAATATTCTCATGTAAGAGAATAAGAAATAGAAATATCTCATTGAGATCAATGCACATTGCTACATAAGACAATTTCACCTGTCACTTTTAATGACATTTTGCCTTTTAATAATGAAACACATTAAAAAGGGGGGGTTTTTTTGTTTTGCTTTTTCTTTTTTTAATCTGTGGGCTGTATTTGTTGCATTTATCCTAAGGAATGTGCCTGCCACAGGTTCAACAGAATTTTAGTGCAATATATGAACCCAGAAAGTTTGCTGGACTAACCAACCAACCAAATTTAAAGTGTTTGCTGCAAGACTGTACACAGGGTACAAATTCACTAGTTTGTATACTTTAGCAAAAACTGCTATCAAAATAATTTATTTCTCATGTTAGTAGGAAGCCAATAATGTAAACAAGGGGTCAGAACTGTCTCAAATTCTTAGTTTTGGAGTATCTGACACAGACAGGCTTCCATGTGTTAGAATCACAGAATTTTCCTTTGGGTATTGCATACTTTGGTGTGCAGTAGTGCTCTGTCTCAATGTATAGTAAAGAACTAACTAGCACTAAGTACAGGGACCTAACATTATTAATTATAACACCAACACACAAACACCTCTAAAATAATACATACCAACGTACAAAGCTGTGCCTGTGCCTTGGATTTTACTTGAAACAATCCTTATCAAATTTAACACTTCTTAAATTAAACATATATTTGCTTTAAATCCACTGATTATAGAATATTTCCGCTAATTAAGTCACATGTTAGGCCCAATGTAATGCTTGTATTTAAAAATAATTTTAAACACATTTTTAAAAACCTTTGGTGACGGCTGCATAATTTAGAACGCATCAGCTTTACATCTACTCTTGCTTTTCTGAGAAATGCTCTTAAAAAACTAGTGGAGTTAGGCAAAATCTTATTTCCCCCAAGCCCACGTCAGTCTTGGTCTTAGCGACCTGGAGGTGAGGCCAGCACGTCATGCAAACGCACGGGCCGCTGCAGCACCTGTGCAGCTTCTCCCCGCAGCACCGGCGCTCGCGTCCTCCCCCATCACTCTCCATTGGAAGGTAGGTTTCACCTATTCACAGTAGTGCTGGCACTTCACACAGGGTCGGGGGCAGGGGGGGAGCGGGGAAGAGGTGCTGAGTGTCTCTCAGACCCAGTGAAACCAAGAAGGTACGAGGATGTTCAGCACATTTCTGGCAAAAGGCCACAGGCAGGTACAGAACAAGCCCTGCCTTCTAAAGAGCAACTTTAGTCTACAAGAAAAATGGTTCAAGCCTTACTGACAGACACCTGACAAGATAACAAGCAGAAGGCTACCATACAGTTTTTAGTCTCCTCCCCATCTCCTTCACAAAACTTAAAAGGGTCACTTGGTCTTAAACGAAGCAAACCACACCATTGCACATCCATGTGCTTCAAGGAGGGATCTGAACTTTCCAAGCTTGTTCCTGATGAAGCGGCAAAACTTCTGATACAAGCACAGTGAAATCAGGCCCCCATAAGGTGCTATAACTTGGCACAACTGTTTGTCCCTGCAGAAGAGGCCACAGACTGGTGATGAACTGGGGCAAGAGCAAGAGAAGCCATGATACACCAGCAACGCCAGTGCCAATGCAGCAGCACAAGTTGAATCAGCACCGCCAAAAAAATTGACCAGTACTGGGATGTCAAGTAATTAGCAAAAATTGAAGAAACAGAAGACCACCAAGACACTTAAACAAAAAACACTAATCACCCGAAAAATCTGAGCATCTTCCCCTTATGTAAATCTAGGGGGGCTTATTGTGCCTCCCCCTTCATAAATTCATGACTGCTCATTCAAGTAAGTAATGCAAGAGAGGAAAATGTTTTCTGCTCTGTTTTCTGTTTTGTAAGTGTCAGTTCACAGGAGAAATAATCAATTGTATACTAAGCTTAAGAGATGGTACTGTAGCATCCTCAGTACACCACTTCTTGTGTAAAAGCTTGCCTCCGCAAGTCCTTTTTCTAGCATCAGGGCCATGGCTGGGTAAGTACCTCTCTCTTTTCACCATGACAGAGATCCATGTCATGCTGATAAAACAAAAGGTCTTTTTTGGTTCAAGTGAACTAGTGAGACAGAAGTCTAAATCTCATTTTCCAGAGGGGCAGCTAAGGACTTCTGAGAAGAATTAGATTCAGCAGTCCTGTCAAATCACTTACAAAACTGGAATTCAGGCTTCTAAAGCAGTAAGTACTTTTAAAAGAAGTTTTACCAAAAGAAAGATCACGTCTTACTGTGTATCTGTAAAGTGCCTGGCAGTATTATGGCTCTGTATGAAATATTTTTAGACCAACCACATTTTCTAATATTTTAATCATCTTTTGTTTGAGAGAAAGAGAGCGAGCAAGAAAGACAGAAAGGCTCAACCTACTGAAACACAGAGAAAATAACATCTTCCTACAACCTCCACTAGGTTAGGAAAGAGCAAACATAAAAAAAAGAATCTTTAAAAATAGTATTTTAATGAGCTCCAGCAGCTCTTTTATTTAAAAAAAAGAGGGGAAATATCACGTTCCTTCTCTAGCATTGATAAATAATTAAACAGTACCTATCACTTTAAAATAGGGTGTTAAGACTAGATTAAATCTCAGTGCTCAAAAAATCTTTTCGCATGAATTTTACCTAATATAAAAACATTGAAGTGAGAACTAAAATATCAAGTATGTCATGAATATTAATGGATAAAATAACTACATAGATTTATTTCTCTTAAATAAAAAAATTAGTGCATCCTTCTTTTTCCTTGATCATTCCTGTTAGTTTTTCCTATCTCTGTGTTTTACTAGAGATGTCAATGGCACCAGTGCTACAGAGATTTCCCACAGTTCACCACTGAGCAGCACTCAAGACAGCTACACAATGATCAGGCACCTGCATGTCACCTGGTTCACTTGTACCCACTCCCCACCACCTACCTATCTGCATTTCAGACCTGAACAACAAAGGTCAGTAAGGATCATCTACTAAGACGTAACAAGCAATACAAAGTATGGAAAGCCTACTAACGAGCTCAACTTAAAACCCTCCCAAAGCCTCAACCATAGCTGTCACTGCTGGCTGGCTATTAACAACTTCTTTATTTGCTACAATAAGAAATGTTGAATGGGAAACTCTATAAAATTCAAATTTTAATACTGGCTCTTCGATAGCCCATCACCTTCAGAGATTTGTTTAAAATTGTTAAGACTGCCTTTTCCCTGCTGAAGAACGAGCAACGGGTACAGCAAACTTTTTAAAAAATGCCACAATACATAGCAAGTGTTTCTGCTGCGGGAGGCACTTCCATTAAGACAAATACAATACGTCTGTCTTTTAGATACAGTGTGCTACATACATATTATAAAACAAGATTAACCCAACATTTCAACAGCAGGATGATCCTTACTCTCCATCCACTCAAAACCTGATGTAGTCATTGAGTTAATGGATTCATTGCAGATTTGTTGAAACAAGGGGTCATTTTTTAATTCCTCCAGTGTAGCATCATCATCTTGTCCCTGCTGACGGCCTGGATCAAACAGTAGATTTGTGTCTAAAGTGTTCAGATCGTTAATGCTGCCTGAGAGCTCGGAAGACAACCTGATGTCGCTGGGAAAGACAGATGCAACGTTATTGAGATCTGATGCCACCTGATTCACCAGCTGCTGGTTTGTTGGCAGACTGTCCTCCCCTAAAAGGTCTTTTACAGTGCTGCTAAAATCTAATTGCTGCTCTCCGATGTCTGATTGTGCTTGGTTATCTCCAGAAGAAAAACTGATCTGATCGGTGCTGCTGTTTTTTGTGAGGTAATTTGGTGTTTGGAATTCATAAACTGAAGTGCTGGAATTGATCATATTTTGTGGGTTGGCACTAGGAAAAGCGGCGGATGTCTCTAAAATCTGAGTGAGATTCATCCTGGCTGTGTAATTTGAGGGCATGTTGTTCACTCCCAAACCTCTCACTGCATCATCGCTATCAGAATCAAGTTTGTTTAACAACACGTTGGTTATTTTTTTAGTGTTTGTTTGTTTCTGAAGAGACGGGAAGGCCGTCTGCATCATCACAGTCAACGGGACTGACTGGCTTCTTTGCGCTATGTTATTGGCACTGGTGTCTGCATGGATATTAGCAAATACATTGTGAACCTCAGGAGTCACCGGACTTCCAAAAGGTGTCAGGTTAGAGCGTGGTATATTTGAAACAGGGTAAACAGTGCTTCCACTGAGATTACGCTGGCGATGGACAGCAGGGCTCACGCTCCGGCATCTCAGACTGTTGTTGAGAGAGGAACCTGTTCCTTTGTTGTCCAAAGGAGCAGGAACAGCAAAGCCCTCTTGCTTGGTGGTGCTACTGACAGGGGCTGCCTGGTGCTGCACAGGTGAAACAGGAGTCACGCGACCGAAGTGAGTATCATGGTGGCGCGGCTGAGATTGGTATGACTGGCCAGGAACAGCAAAAGCGTGAGGTTTCCTGAAGCGGTCTTCCACCAGCTCCTGATAGCTCGTAAGGATGCCATGGTTTGCAACCGACGAATTGCTAACACCACTGTAGCCATTATTCATCCACTCAAGCTTGGTTTTGTCGGGATGAGTAGCCATAGGCCGCTGCATTGGCTTCACGGGACTGCTTGATATAATGCTGGCATCATGGTAAGCCATACTAGAGCTGATGGGAGTAAATGCAAACGGGTTTCGACACTCCACAGGACTTGGAGGGACACTGCTGCTGCAGTTCGAATGCGGTGTGCCGATGGGTGTATGCCGGCTGCTTCCTAGAGCACTGTCTACGGGAGTCGTCTGAGCCAGCCTTGAACAAGGGCTCTCTCGGGACATGTTCTGAGATCCAGCGATCATTTCGGAGGTGGGTGTTGGAGTCGGGGTCGGGGTGGGAGTTGGGGTAGGGGTGGGGGTGGGAGTGTGAATCGGAGTGCTGTTGTTATGGATTGAATGGTAAAAGTGCGCGCTGCTGGGATGAGATGACACAGGAGCTCCTTGAGCTGCAGTCTGACTCTGAAGTGCCATTCCTAGACAACCACCATAAGGATGAGAATTATTCATAGACATTTGCTCCTCCATGAGCACCAGCTCCTCCACAATGCTGTCCTGGGTAAGGTCATCATCAAAAGAAAAGAAGTTTTCATTTGACTGAGGGACTGTATGTTCAAACTCTTTCAGCTCAGACTGCAGAGGTAACTGATTTGAAGACTGTGCTTGTATTTGACCCAAGGAGGAGTCCTGGATCTGGTTCTGTAACTGCTGGCTGTATGCATCCTGCTGTATACCTTCGCAGTGCACTGGCTCCCATGCCGACTCCTGTAAGTCACTAGAGCCAGAGTGCCCTGCAACAGTCATAACACTGATATCTTGCTGCTGTTCACAATTCACAGATGCAAAGTCGGAGGTTTTGGTGATATGGTGCCACATATTTGGGTTAAAGCTGCCATCAGATTTTGAATCATTTTCTATGATAAACATGTTTCCTTCCAATTTTACTTTTATATCTGGAGATGATGCTGATGCAAGCTGCTGTCCTAAAGTAGAATCACTGGTATTTAAATTGGTGCTCAAAGAAAGGTCTGTTGCTAAGTTTGCCGCAGCTGCAGAAGGTACAGGTACCTTCACAGGTACCTTACTGGGAACTTGAGCAAGTGTTGCTGTATTGTCACTGTTAGCTAATGATCCAACCTTTGGAGACTTCTTAACACTGTTTGCTTTTTGACCCTCCACAGCATTACCAGCTGAAAGCTGCTCCACCAGTGGTTTCTTTACAGGTGGTACCTGGGAATCCTGAAGTGTAGAAGGTTGTCGCTTTCTTGGACTTTTAGCGCATGTTTTGTCTTTAATCGTAGACTCACCAGTAGGAGGTGAACCGATGCTGGTGCTGGACAAGTTTTGACTGGCAACGGAAAGCTTTAGAATGCTTTGATTATTGCCTGCTGAAGAAACTGGTGTGATCTCATTAGATTGTGTTTTATATTTGGTCCCTGCTTCTTCAGCTCCCTGATCACAGCCCTTAACTGGTTTTGTCTCCACGACATCATCAACTGAAAGCTTCAAGGTTGCAACCTCAAAATTAATTAGTTGAGCAGGAGGCAGGTCAGGGGTTGCCTTTATGGATTTAGACACGTCAGAGCTCTCTTGGCCCTGTACTGAGTTCTCATCCAGCAATGCTTCTGGTTCCATTTTGATCTTGACTGCAGGCGCAGCTACAACAGTGTTAGGCTTGGATCCTGGAGACTGAAGTGAAACAACAGATCCATTTTTGATCTGTGGACCAGTCCTCCCTTCTTCCACTGCTCCTGCACTACTGCTAACTGAAGGCGTCTGTTTGACGGGCACACTACTGCTGCTTGGGGCAAGAGATATTGCTGTCATTTTTACCACATTTAAGGAATTCACATGTGGAGCTGGCACTACAGTCTTGATTGGGCTACTGGTAAAGAGCACCGTCGTGGGAGAGCGGATGGTGAGAGCACTGGTATTTGCTGGCTTCGGTAAGATCTGCGGGTAGCGATGCCGGGCAGAGCGGTCACCAACTGGGCTGGCGGGAATGTTCTGGGGAGTCTTTGGTGACTGCTTGACTGATTGCATGTGCTGAGTGACCACCTGAACATTGAGCGGCAGGACCTTGCTATCAGACGATCCCATAGGACTTGGGGACGTCACCAACTGCCTGGTCCTTGGCACCTGTAGAGAAAGAAAAAGAAAAGGTGTGGCGATGAAGCAAGGAAGTCCCCAACACCCACAGACCACCTCATCCCCAAGCATTTCAAAGGTGAAGGACAACATAGCTCAATACACCAAAGCTCGTGATTGTCAGTTTGAAACAAAACAAGCTCTCCAACTATATACAAGATAATTTCTATTTGTCTGCCCTAAGGATTGGTAGACAGGTATGTGGCCTCAATTTTTAAGGCATGAGGCACTGGTCTACATACTAGTCTGCTCTTCTGCTAATGAACGGGTCATTCTCATACAATCCTTCACATGGAACAAAGAGACAGACATACAAAGGTTAAAGAGGAGAGGATGTGTTCAAAACACTGCTCACTGTTAAGGTTTCAAAAGCGAGTTAAATACAAACCCAATATCAGGCAGAAAAATTGGCTTACCTATTAAAATCGACAACACAACTAACATCTTAAAAACAAATAACCTTCCCCCTGCCGCCCAGTTTTGTATGGCTGAAAGACAAAGATGTTCCATACTACAGACGTTCATGCAAAAATAAAATTTTTGTTGTCACTAAATGCGCCAGGCCAATGAAAGGCAATTTAGATTCCAGATTAGGGCCTCAGCGACCCACACAACTGGCGTCAGCTCTCTCGTCTGGTTAAACTTCATCTCAAGGGCAATTACTCCCACATATAACCTTAATTATTGCTAGCTGAAATTCCACTGTCAACGACTTGAAAGAGGAACTTGGCCTATGCTATGTGATCAGAATTCTGCCTCTGTATCGATCTCGTAACCCGTGGTATAACACAATCATTGGGACAGAAAAGCATCAAGGGACCCAAGCCGCTGAAAGGAAACCGTTTTTCTATCCCACTGACACCACTGCTTAGTTACTGGCAATTTACAACCCTTTCATAAGGTGGTTTCTGTAGAAAATTGCTGGAGAACATTACCGGTATCGGGCTGGGGACAGCTGCCACAACAATGCCAATAGGCGGAGGAGACAGAATTGCAGGACTTCCATTAGATATACCAGTCACGCCGTTGGTTGTGGTGCCTTCTGTTTTCTTTGCTGGAGACTCTCCTGGCAAAGGAGACTGCAGTTTCTGTTCTTGCTGCTTCTTCTGGATCTTACGCTGCAGCTGCTGCTTGGCATCAACAGGAGATGGCAGAGTTTTCACTTGCGGTTGAAAGGAATTACTTTCAGCAGTAGGTATAAAAGCTGAGGGCTGGGGGATCCCTTTTACTCCTGAACACAAAAGAAGAATAATGAATTATAACCATATATACCATGTCTGCTGTAGTGCCACTTCTGTATCTAACCACACAGAATACAGGGCAGGCATCTCCACAACCATTCTGGGAACACCCCCTCCATGACGTACTCCCATCCACTTCATGCTCAAATCTATTCAGTGTTTCAGTTTATTTCCACATTTGTGGCAAAACGTCTATCTGTTAGACAAGCTGAGCATTAGCTGCTAAAATATTATGTACTGGCATCTTGTTTCTAGCAATCCCAAACACCAACTTTTGTGTCAGCAAAATCTAAAAACCAATGCATTTCATTTAACTGACAGTAGAGGGCAGCAGATATGTTTTAGATGAACCTTGAAAATTCAGCAACCTATTATGTTTTTGTTTTGTTATCAATGTCTAAGGCACCTTTAAAAAATGAAAAATCTTTCCAGAAAGCTGTGGGTCTGTGTCACAGAGGAGCAGCTCTGAGCAGATTATATTATCTAATGGCCAAGGCATTAAACACAATACATATTAATATCAGAATGGATCACAACCTGTGTGATCAGGGATAATGGTGAAAGAAGGGCAAAAGAAGTGTCCAGGGAAAAAAGAAAAAAAAGAAGGAAAAGGTGAAAAAACTATGGAAATTAGAATGGGAGAACATTTTTTCTAGAGACAATGCCTTTGCTGATCACAAGCAAGCAAGTGGTGCTTCCAGGGAGAACAGGGAGTTAGTCTCATCCGTGCAGCTGGTACCAATTCCCCTTATAAAATCACATCACATTTATGATCTTTTGTTTATTAACAGTCAAGAGGATTAGTATGTTCTCTCAGTGACCAACTAATCCTGTTGAACTGCCCCTCTAAAAATGCTTTAACACCATTTCATTTACACTTCGCAGGTTTCAGAGTTTTTAAAAAACCTCTTAACTATAAATTAATCTACACCATTTTAGGGCAAGTATTTGGTTTTAGGTACCCAGTACATGCTTAGGAACTGTGGTCTGGGAGCCCACCCTCTCAGCAGCATGTACCATGAGAGCTTGAACAAAGCAACATGTCTCCACTTTTCACAATTCCTTCTTCACAGAGCAGTGAAATGCCCAAATATATTGCAATTACTGGAAAACAAGTAATCTATGTGGGTTGAATACTGAAGGCAAGGAACATTTACGAGAAAATAACTCAACAATTTTTTCCTTGAGGGTAGAAGTTTGCTTTCTCCTCAGTTAATGCACAGAGACACTAGTTTTTTGCGATAAAGAGGAATGGGAATATTTTACTTGCCATTCTAGAAAGAACCTCTCCTGAAATGACTATCCAAGCCACAGAGGCATGCATTGGAAATAACTGCCCTTTTCCTTGAAGGAAACCATCTTCTCTTGAAGGAAGTAAGGGGGAGAAGCTACATGAGTTGAAGAGCTGTACATATACCTAGCGTTCCTTATAGCAGCATGGCAAGCAGAACCAATGAAGCCAAGCAATGACAGGTAAAAAAGGAGCATACAGGCAGCAAAACCTGCCACTGCCACCCGTCAGTTCCAAGTTGCAATAAAGGAAAGAGAGCTGGAAGGAGAAAGAATGTGATCCAGAAGGGGATCACCCCAACCTACAGCCCTGACCACCAGTTTCTATTTGAAATTACCTGTCTCAAGTCAAGAGATTTGCCTTGATCCAAACACATTTTGCTTGACAGGCCTGCGCAGAACTTCCCAGAGGGAAGTCTGGGGGGCATGTTGTGCACCTGCACTTCCCTCCTCGTCCTTGATTTTTGTAATTTACTTCATCCACAGCCACAAAAAAACACTTTAAATGATTAAGTGACTATTTTGAGCATGAAGAGGGAAACAAAGGACACAAAAGTAGATGTACAAACAACCACATCGAATGTAAGCTTTCCCACAGACTGAATAGAACAGGAATTCATCTGATGTAGCAAAATACAAAATAACTCTTCTCTTTACCTCGATCGTTAATGAAGATTTGAAATCGAGTGCTGGAATCTCAGTCACACAACTGCCCCTCAAGCTCTCCTTGAAGAGAGCTCTCCTATCCCTCTGAATGCCCCTCAAGCCCTTATTTCTAATGTGATCAATAACAACAGCACTGATGTGCTTGTACTACCTGACGCTGATCAAACATCTCAGGAAAATTTGCATCTGACATATCAGAAACGCCTGTAAGAAAATCTGCTCTTGAGAGAAAATTAAGACAGACAATTGTTTCCAAATTAGTGCAAGTTATCAGACAGAAATACAGTTACATCAGCAGCCTGTCTACAAACCAGCACTGTACCAGCATCAAACTCCTGATCTAGCAAAGTACACAAATTCAGCACAATTACTCACATGCCCTGAAGTGCTTTAAAAGACCAGGGTCCTCATCGGAGGAATGGGAGAATCACAAACTAAACCTGAGACCACTGCTTATTTTCAGATCTCTTTATCCAGACTACCAGCAAGAAAAGTAATTTGCAGCAATGTGGACTAAAATCACGTAAACGCACACTCAACGCTCAGAGTCAGTGTTTAAAGTTCGCCCTGAAGAGAAGTGCTTCCTCAAACCAAGATGTTATTACTCTTTAAAAGATCCCCTATTTCATCCATTCAGCATTAAGTTCTCTCATTACCTGCTGGTGCCCCTGCCATTACTGTTAAAGCTGCCATTGACTTGGTACCGATATAGTGACTTTTTACAAGGAAACGAGCCAATTCCAAGACTGTATCAAAAGGCTGGCTCAGCACTTTCTGGGCCCATTCACAAACAAGCCGGCAGGCCGCAGAGACAACTTCCTCATCAGCACTTTGCAGCTGCCCAGACGGCTCTGCCCCATCCAACTAAAACAAACAAACAAAGGAGGAAAGGTTACTTTAATTATTAAGGGTCATTAAGGCATGAAAACAAAAACAGAGAGCAAATGATGATCAGAAACACACAAAAAGTTTAGTATTATGTTCACAGTTTTTCATGAAATTGGGAGAATGAGATCACATCATCAGTATCATTCAAAATGAAATGTCTTAACGTTAATCTACTGGTTGCTTCCAAAGGCATTATATGGAGCTGACATTTCTGGAAGAAAAATCGCAGAGTGAATCCTAATATCTGGGCCACCAACAACTGATGCTCCCTGCATCCGGAGTCTTGTCAACTCTGCAGCCACTGTTACCCAGGAACTGCTTCTTTCACTGGGGTTCCTCTTCCCTAGCATTGACTTTTTTTTTAAAAAAAAAAAATACAGTAAACCCAAAACAGAATCAGAGATAAAAAGATACAGCTTGTGGGTGGCAACACTGTGAAAGTCTGCTTCACCTCCTAAATTAGTTTTTTTAATAGCACTGCAATTCGTTCTGAGCTTTACAGAAAAACATCAAACAATGATTCAGAGTATAAGTATTGTAAAGAAAAATCTTAAAAACTACACAGCTCTTCACTTCGTTTTGAAAACTACAGACAGAAAAACAACATAATAAATGTTAATTTGCAGAAATGTATATAAATAAGCAAGTATATATCATACCCCATCTCCAGTTTTATGAAAGTCAAGGTTGGGCAGTGTTGGCATATGTACAAAAGCCTTCTTCCTCAGTCCACTGTAGCAATATGTGAACAAGAATTAAGGTCTAAACCATCTCTGCTTGTTTGTTGGGGGATAGAAGGGAAGGGCAGTAATTCCTCTGATAGCCCCTCATAAGCTTTATTAGCAAACTCAACAACATATCTAAGAATTACTGTCATTAACATAGCCTCATAGCCAGCCAGAATCAAAAGCCTGTAAGTGGCCGTGTTCTTGGGCAGGTCGTTGGGCTTCTCCGTCTATGCAGAGGAGCAAATGATGCTGAATTTCATTTGATGACTTAGAAGAACCACTAAACCATGCCAAGTAGTTTCAATTAGCTACTCAGTATTTAAATCATTAACGTAAATTTGGACTAAACTCCCTTCCTAAACCAGGCCTAAAATGAGATGGAGAATGCATTTTCAGAAGTTAATCACTATTAAAAAAATGTGTTCCCAAATTTTGGTTTTGCTTTATTATGAGTTGTTCTTTTTTGCCTCTTTTTGCTAAATTTCCTGACATTTCCTTCTCCTTCTCCTAAGGGACCTTCCACAAACTGAAGAAGTTTCCTATGACAAGATAAAGTGACGAATGAGGACATTTCTTCCTAAGATTTCACACAATTGGCTCCCCCCATCCATGATGACTCTTCTTCTGTAAAAATACGGACACAAATACCCAGATTTGTTCTTACATTGATCTCATCAAATCAGCACACAAAAATATACTCCCTCCATTATTCTTACTCACTTGTTTATAGGTCTAAAAATCAAATCAGCCTTTTTTCCTCTCCACAGCATTACTCTGGGAGTTCACACACAGTGTCTCTTCTCTGTGACACACAAATCCTTTTCAGGATCACTAATTTTTCACATTCTGTAAACATGTCTGTATTTCTTTTTCCTAGACCATGGAGTTTGCATTTGCTTGCATTAACCTGGATGGAGCATAATTACAGTAAAATAAATGTAAGGAGGCTAGGTATTAAGGTAAGTGTCAGATAAGGTCACATTTTAATCATTCCGAATTAGAAACTGAACTGAAAGAGATCCCCTGGGTCAAGCTACAATTACATCATATGATTTTTTCCTTAAAACTTCTCTAGCTCTATCCAGAAGATCACTACTAAGTTTTGGACTCCACTAGATAATCCAACTCTGTATTTTATGAAAAAATTTAACTGACACATAACTTCTCCATTTACTACTACATGGAAGGTTTTTTCCTCTATGGAAGACAAACAATTCTGGGCTGCCCGCTAGTGCTTAATTCCCTCTGTAAGTGCATGCTTCAAGTGAGACCTTGGCAAAGGCCAGGTCTCACTTGAAGTGAGTCCATATCATTACTGATAGTTTTTTCAGTGTTTTTTCATTAGAGCCTACAAGCACCTTGATGCCTTTTGGCCTTTTAATGCTCTCCCTCCCTTGCTTGCTGCAGTGGCTTAGTGGCAGAACGGAGCAAGAGTCCCCCAGCTGCTGCTGGGGGATGCAGCAGGTACGACATTACTTCACGACGGTTTCTAAGGATTCTCAAGGGAAGGTGTAATTCTCAATTTGGAAAAGACAAAATTCTTGCTGATGAAAAAACTACTTACTTTGAAAATCACTAACAGTTTTTGTATTTTTAATGGAACACATTAGCATGCTAAAGACTAGACAAATTACAGCTCAGTCTCAGAAAAGCCTGAGAAAATATCACATCCTTGTAGCCTTTAGACTTGATTACTGCATTTCTTTCCTAGCAGAGCTTCTTGCCCCTACAGAGAACCACCAGTGGTATGAGCAGACTCTTTTGCACAGCATTTGCCCCGAATTCTTCGCAGTGGCAAAGTTAATTGATAAACTAATCTGTCCCAAGATCTACTGTGTACAGTTCTTCCTGTAACAATTATGTCTAGTTATACTACGACAACATCAGTTTAAGTACTTTAAGGTTTGTACTAAGTTGCAATTAAATGGGGTAGTGTTTTTGCACACCCTCTGGGATGGACTATTTCTCTAACACAGGGAAGGAGGGAAGGAAGTGGATTCCAACTTTAGGCACAGGCAACAAGACTCTGCAGTCAAGAGAGAGAGAGACAGCGCTACCCATCCTAGAAGCTCTTGCTCTGCATTGTCTTTCCTATCTCAGGAGGTCTGCACCATGCAGTGAAGGAAGCCGTCTCTCTTCCTCTGACGGCAGGACAAGCCTCAGATCGTGCCTTCCAAGTCTGAAGTCAGCTTTTGTGACGACTTCCCAGTTCCCTCTTCTCTTTCAAGCAATACTAAAGGTTGAGGAGAGGCAGTTCTATGAAATATCTGTAGCACTGCTTAAGAAGGATCTTTGGCTTTACAACTAACTTTCAAATTACTGGTGTGCACAAGTATAATATAAAAGCAAGAAATGTTCTGATAATTCTGAGCTGTACTACCAATAAAATGTTGGTTACTGCACATATATAAGGCAAGTTCCTTTATTCCAATATCTCTCTTTGCACTAAATGATAAAGCTTCTTTGATTCCTTGCTGCTGTGACAACTGTCAGAACCTAAATTTAAGTACTGTTTCCGAAGTTTTATCTTGCAACCTAACACTACCGCAATTAATAATTTTTAAAGAACATTGGGAAAGTGTCTGCATTTTTTATTTAACATTACTTCTACATTTAGCTGGTAGTTAAGCCATAACAACAGATGTTCTCCAGGCAAATGCAGAAGAAATTACTGAGAAGTGTTCTAGAAAAGGATATTTTGATTTGCCTCTTGTGCCTAGACGACGGGCCTTCATATTTGGAAAGACATTTTTCATGATCTTTCCAAAGTCAGCAGCACTTAATGGGTGGTAGCCAAGATTGTCACAATAGCTCCTGCAACAAAGAGAAAGAAAGCGTGAATGGAATCAAAGTTAATGCAAGAGACCAGCCTGCATGCTAGACTCCATCTAAGGTTTTCAAAGGAAAACACTTACACCCATCCATATTAAGAACCACATTTAACATTAATGAAGCTATCCACAACGAATTGAATGCATTAAAAATGTATAAACAGAACTATTAATACCATAGTTTTTGCCTTGTTCTCTACTGAGTTCAAAGACAAGTCATATGGAGACATAACAAGTAGTGGCATTATCTAGAGCATAGTTAAGATTTACTCCACAACCTAGTTTGAAGCATATGTTTCAATTCACTTATTTTAGGACATAATAAAAGCAGAGACATTGTTCTAGCCAGAAGCATAGCTTGAGTGTGGTAAGGCCTGAAGTCCTGCAGGAATATTTGAAAAGCAGTAAGAGCTTTGTCAGTGTCCAGAAAAAGATTCTGCCTACATAACCTCAATTTAATAGAGCTTAACAGAACTGAATTTAATAAAACATACCTTCCCAGGGAACCAGCTTCACCTTTATAGGTGTAACAAAGACGTACTGAGGACCTAGTCCTCTTACCACTGTACCACTACTGAACTATGAGAGCTGCTTAATTATATACATCCTTACATTCATTAACAGTCCTAAATCAGAGATTTCAACTGCCTCTGCAAATGTAGATCTTCATGCAACTGAGTATACAACCTGTTGATATAGGGAAGTAAAGCAACAAAGGTAATTATTTTGCTAAGTTTACTTATTCTAGTAAAATGGGCACTGTTATTTGTCTTCAGTTCTCAAAAACAGCAGAAGGAATTCTGTTTCAACATCTATTCAGAAGTTTCAACATCTGAGATATTTTTAAAAAATCTCCTTGAGGCAGAGAACAACAATCTTTGATTTCGCTGCAAAACGTGCATGTTCTGGAAAATCACAAACATGTGAAAGCAGAGGAGAAAACCAGGAACTGCTCTGGAAGGTTCACCTACACAGCAAGTGCTTAAGGCTGCACAAAAGATATGAATGCCATATTGCCTTTTGTTCCAGTCTTGTGGTATTTCACAGATGTTAATGCGCTAAGGCCCAAAACATACTGTTAAAGCATTCTCGTGCAGATTTCCTGCAGTCACAGAGTCAGCACCAGATAGCAATGACCTCTTTTCCCCGTGAGAAGTCCTACCAGCAACACACAAAAACAACCTGCCTCTGAAGAGAAGAGGTGACTGTACATGGTCCTGTGTGGGCATTAGCAGGAGAGCAGAAAAAACAATAATTTCATACACCAGGTTGCCTGCTACTCTACTCAGGTACATACATGCAAACAAATCTCTGCTCATGAAGGAAGGAAGAAAGAAAGAAAAAGCAGCACTCCCGAAACAGGTATTTCATTCCCAGCATCACCTAGTAAAACCAGTAACAATTAGCAGTGGCATTTGCATCCAAGTAGGCCAGTCAAAATGTCTTCTCTGAAAACTGTAGCTCTATAGAAAGCAGTATATATTTCTTGAGATACTTCCACTGCATTTATTTTCTCTGTAAAAATACTAGTTATTACAGAGCAAGTATCTGCTGCTTTTACCTTGCCTGTATGTAGGTATCCTCCATTTGGAAAGCACCACCACAAATGTAGTGATTTTGTTGATGATAAAGAGCAAGTTTTATGCTATTTGGTTCTCACATCTCCCTGCAGAGCTTGTGTGCACCCGCCTCCCCCAGCTACCGGGCCACTCTGTCCAAACCAGGAGACGTTGCCTACAACCTGGTATACAGTCAGCCATTAGTCTACTTTCTGTACGGGACATCAAGAAGGTTTTTATTCAATTTATATACCAACATACTTCATTTCAATGCATGTCAGTCACAGAATCTGGATTCTGGATATGTCCCTTTGAAGTTAACACAAAGGAATACTTCTCCTGCCTCGCTCCACCCTCTTAGGAATCAGACATTGCTTTACATGTAATAGATCTCTGTGCCATTTTTTTCCCTTGCGTCTTGTCAGGCTCCAATGGATTTTAACTCTACTCTGAAAGTTCCTAAAAGGTGGGTCTTTGTCACTTACTGATGCTGATTACAGGACTTTAAGTCTCAACTACCATGCAGAGGAGGGCGCTCTGAATTTCTCTGCTACAGTCAGCAGTATCTTTGACTGAAACTCAACAATGTCAGCAAAGCAAAATAAAAAAAATAACCCAGCAACAACAGGATTAGGGACCTACCAATCAATGAACTTTAAAGTTAAAAATTATTCCCCCCCTAGGAGAAAATAAATAAATAAAGAAGAAGAAAAAAAAATAGTTCCTTAAGTCTAGTACATCTGTTTCAAAACAATTACTTGCTAGCAGCAAAACATACAGTTACATGGTCCCCTCGTATCCATACTGGCAGCTCCTGCAAGCTTGTGATTTCTGAGCTATTATTATTATCACATAATTTCAGTTTTCAGACAGATCATCCCATATGGCCCCTCCTCCTCCTGGCTCAGCCGAGAACCCTCCATGTCCATCTGTGGTCTCTCATTGACTTGACAACACGTACCAGGAGTCTCCTCCCTGAAGCTCTTCTCTGTTACTTGCACTCTTGGCACATCGCTGAGCCCAGGAGCTGTTTTGCTTATTTGAAGGGTGGGTGGGAAATAGATGGGGGGAGGGAAGGCCTATGCAGAGACAGGAATGACAATGGACACATGGTTGCTTACATTCCTTTGTACAGAGCTCCCCTACATGATAAGGAGAAAAAGCCTTTTTTTGGGGGGTAAGATCTTGGAATTAAATGTACTCAAGCCACAAAATACACTGGGCGTGCATCTGAATTAAACTCAAAAAAGATTAACCAAAAAGCCAATGAAAACAGTCAGGCTATGCAGCCCAGCTTACATAGCTTCCTGGGCAGAAAAACCATTATGATAAAGAACCTATTGCATGGAAGGACACAAAGATTTTGGCTCACCCAATCCAGCAAAACAACTGGTCTCTAAAAATAGGTTAGAACAAAGAACCTTAGGAAGAGGTAGGCTCTCATTAAGCTGATGAGCAACGCTGGCACAGAAATGAGTCCTAAAAATCAGGTAGGATGGAAACCAGATGTCTGAAAACCATCAGAGAAATGAAATTGCACGTCAGGCTCCCAAGAGCAGAAGCAGAGGTGGGAAACCACTGCTTTAGATGGAGTATGATCAGCTTTTTAAAAGGAATATATAGGTAGTTGCTTATGACAGAGGACTGGACTTCACAACACAATACGACCCATCCTGTTCTTATCAGGTAGTTTTATATAAAAGTACTGGTTAAGTGCTATCAAACAAGATTAGTATGTATCTTGTGTCTTTTACTTGTTTAACAGACATGGTATTGCTACACCTACTGCCCTCTTCTTTGCTAGCTTCTGAATATTCTTCTTCTAACTTGTTGGTTAATATCCTTAACACTTAGTGCACATAATCTATGCATCACGTGGCATCAAGTGGCCCAGCAGCCAGTAAAGCAAGGATTAATGATTTACAGACTAAAGGAAAGAGATATGGGCTGACTCAAAGACCTCCTAATCTATATCAAGTGTATCAAGTGAATCTTCAGGGCACCAAACTTAAATGACTTTCTTTCCTTGCGTCACTGCAGTAGAAGCAAGATAAGAGGACCCAAGTGTTTACTGAAGGCTCAGCAAATCATTTTGTGGGCAAATAGGGATTTTGTCTGTGTAAGTATTGCAGGACTGCACTTAGACTCGAACTCCCAATTCTCTAAACTCAGCTAAATCTACACCTGGCTGCCTCGAGAAGGGTGTTTACTAATGGGTAGAAGATATGCAAGTAAAACTGACTTACAAGAAAACACTGAAAGGATTTGATGGGAAGCAGCATCTATTCTCTGCAGGCTAGACAACATGTTAGGCAGCTCCCCATGAGTTCCCATATTTTCCAGACTGTATTCCCCCATAACTCCCAGAGGAAGCTGGCAGAAGAACTGTGTGTGCCCAACAGAAACACAGCTTCTTACAGCCCAACATATTCTGTCAGTGCAAGCGGCATCACAGCATCAACAAGAGAGGTGAACCAGCTCCCATCTATCTCCTTTCTGAAATTCAGCTGCAAGCTCTCAACTTTCCCAAGTGCTACTGCCTTATATTATGATGCATTTTTCATTTATTTTATCCCTTTCAAAAGGGAGATGAATCCATTCACTTTTATCCAGTTAGAGACGTGAATTCACAATTAAATAGAAGAGTAAGAAAACAGAAAGAAGAATCACTGTGTTGAATAAGCTCAGCAAGAAAAGGCTACTGAAACGTGGAGGAGCTGGAAACACTATCAACACTCGCCACTGATGGACTTGTGTGGAGTGCAAGCTTCTGTCTTTCCCTCTTCATAAAAAAAAAACCCCACACATGAAAGGTGATGCAGAAGCCCAGTAGTTTTGAAAGATTTATTTTGACCAAAATTTACAGCAG
>NW_009212226.1:23665-53738 GCF_000690835.1 Fulmarus glacialis
CACTCTTCTGTGCCTTGTAACTTTGATTTAGACGTGCAGAGTACCTAAGCTTGCTCACAGTACCTGTGTGCTTATGCAACTTCTATCTTTGCACACAGAGGAGAGAAATGGTAACTTGTTAATATGGCAGAAGTGAGTTTTGAGAGGCCTTAACACCCTTAGGTAAAGAAAACTGACTTATCAAAACTAACTCTCTTATCTATTTATATGCCTGTTCCCCACCTCCCACTCCAAGACTACTCTTCCTTTGGTGTGCAAGAATAACTCATGAAAATATTCAAAGAAACTGAATGTTTTAAAAACAGAACAGATGCTTTCAAAGGAGAACAGATTCCAAACATTTGATATTTTCCTGAATATTTGCTTACCACCCTTATTTTGTTAGAAAAAAAAATACAATACACAAATACTTGATGCAGCTACATACAAAAGCCATCCAAATTTCACACTCCACAATCTGTAGATGATGATTTTTCTGGGCATCTGCAGCTTGGCACAGCATGGAAGCCAAGCAGATTTGTTGCTGAAGCAGGCCATAAATTATTAAATAAGAAATATATTTAAGAATAACGCTTCCATCTCTCTCCCGCACAGCAGCTGCCGCTGTTGCTGTGTCTGCGCGAGCGGCTGCTGCTCGGGGATTGGCCACCCCAGCACGTCTGTGCCATTGGCTCTATTTCCAGACTGCGTCACCGCTCCAGTTGATGGCGAGAATTCAGAAATAGGTGTGTGCATATTTATCAACCCCAGGCAAGCGAATGCCATCATGTTTCAGCTCAGTCAGAGTAAAAAACTTGACCAGAGAGAGTTAATTGAAAGGAGGTATTCGCAGAAGGCAACCCTGCAATAACAATTACTAAGGGCTGAATCCTGAAGGCACTTAGGAGGTGAAGGGACTCAGCTCTCTCCAAATTACTGTAATCGTTCAGATTATGGAAATATTCATTCTAGATCATAAATCTGTTATTCATCTTCAGGCAACTGGGCTGAGGATGATTCCCCCCCGCCCCGTGGGGAATGTTCTGTAAATGAATTCAAATCCAACTTCCGTCAGACAGCTCCCTCTCCCTTGCTTCTAATCGCTTTCTCGTGACATGGTAGCTTTGAGACTTGACAACACAGACTCACAGTGGCCTTGGTTACTGGTTTCATACATATTCAGATACATTCTGCCTCTGTAGAAATCAGGTTTGCTGCAGGAAGGTCCCATATTTATGCATTATTCTGGAAAGAAAGGTGTGATGGGCTAGATCTTATGTGCAAAATAGCTGCATTTCCAGGGGGAACAGTTCAACCCCTCATCCTTGTTAAGGCAGTCATATACGTATGTATATACAAGCAGACCAAAACATAGTGTAAGATAGTGACTGGTGCTTTTTACCCATGCTGCTCTGTCCACAAAACAAAAACAATATTCATACAGATATTTGTTAAGAAATACTTGTACCTTTCCTTCAGCATATGTAATGTGCAATTTCAACATCACAGTCTTACCTTCAGTGGCAGAAATAATGCATACAGTTTGCCTCACTGCAGCTAGAACGTTCCCAGGTACATTAGTACATAAGGCCTTGTTCTGCTATATGCACTTGTACCTGTACATCAGTGGAGTACCTGCAGAGCCAGTGTCACAGAACTATCTACGCTCGCTAAAGCCGTATGTATGGATCCAGTTTGGGAGCACTCACTTGTATTCGTCATAAACCTCCTGCTTGGGAAGGGATGTCTCAGGGTGCTCTTCCAAGGTGTTCCGTATCCACGAGAAGGCGTGCATCTGCTGGGCACGGCTGGACGACATGGAGATCTGATCGCTAGTGAAAGAAGAAGCAGTGCTGATGAAAGCTTCGCTCCATACCTCCTCCTGAGTTACAAGACTTAGTAATTGACTGCCTACACAGGTGAGAGACACCAGAGACAACGAGGGCCAGTACCTCACACGTTTAGCTATTCCTTGAGGCATGAGCAGCAGTTATCTCCCTCTTTCATCTACAGTTTAACAAAGAGACTCCACACTCCAGTTCTTAACTGATATACAGCAGCAAGTAGACAGTGACAGGCGAGAGTTCACATACTTCCCCTCTTAAATTTATTGTTCCTTACCGACCACCTCCAAGCTTTTGCCCACTCAGTTTGCGGGCTGCCCTTTGGAAACACCCAACTTTCCCAGCAGATGCTCAGAGGCACCTGTCTGCCTATAACCATCCTACTGGGAACATATACTAATTCTGTGACGTTGTGATCTGCAGGTTGGTTTTCTAGATCTTCCTTTAGTCAAACAAACGTTACTAGAAACACCAGTAGTTCCTCCTTTCCCCCACCATCACATTTGTGTTGCTATATTATCACTTCCTACATAAAAAGCAAAGAAACAATCACACTTAGGATGCAAAACACTTTCTCTGATGACTCTTGCATTTTAGGAGGTTTATATTCACAAGCTATTCATGCACTAAAGATTAAGAAGTTAAAAAAACCCAATCTGCAGGGAAAGAAGAGTCCTTAACATTTAATAAAGGCTGCTTCTGCTACCAAACACATCATGTGAATGGTTCCTCAGCAGATAAGTGCCACAGGAAGTAAAGTAAGGTTTTGGTACTAGCTGCTCACGTTTACACGCTCACACACATACCTTTTGTCTCCATTGTTGGGACCCGAAGGCAGCTGAAGGTAGAGGTAGAGTTTCTCTAGGTCTGTAAACTTCTCAACTTCTTGCTAGATAACAAAGGTGTTTTGGTTAAAAAAAAAAAAGGGTGGGGAGAGGCAGGGGGACAAAAAGCAAACAATAAGAGTTGAGCTTGACAGCTAAAAACTATCATCTGACAGTGTATTCCTAAATAATACAATTTTAAACAAGACAGTATTTACTTATGTGAAAGTGTGACTGTGAGCACTCTGGGACTAGAAATGTGATTTTCTATTTTATTTGCACACCACCACACACTAGAAAGCACTGGTCACCATTACAAAATTCACATGCAACAAAAGCTGGATCTGGAAAAGTGTCAGTAACAGATCACTTCTGTAACCAGACATGCAACATGAAAACTTTATCTTCTCAGAGCACACATGAAGCACCTCTGAGAATGCAGCATCAAAAAACAGCTACGCTGTAATAACGCAGGATGTCAGACCTGATCCTGTGATCCACTATAAATTAATAGTTAAGTGTCACAGACTTCAATGCAGACATTTTAAAATCTATCTATATACATATGTATTTTTTTGTTTCCTTTGGAAATCCGTTATTGAACAGGTACTGAACACAAGCCATTCAGTTAACATGAATCTCCGTGATGCCGGACTCCTCCTCCAAGGGATACCAGCTGAGGATCAGACACAGGGGGGGTTTACCTGGTGTATGCAAACAGTGACTGCTACACACAAACTAGCTTTTGGTCACCTGAAACCAGCTACACAGACTTAGAAATACTAGGAAAATCAGTTGCGGTAATACACTCAGGCCTGCTCAGCAGCAGTGGGAGTAAAGCCACACAGCAAGGAGCAAACAGGTTCTCCTTCTGGAAGGTGCTGCAGAAGCAATGCATGAGGTGGTGCACCATCAGTACAGAGTCAAAGACTCCCATGATCCCTTTTTAAGTTAGAATACAGCTTTTGGATTACAGTTAGTTCTCTTTTCCTTTACTGGTGTCTTACTGCCAATGTAACCTTTTCCAAAAGGAAGAGAAAATAAGAGAGCGCGACCGACAGGTAGTGAGACCTGGCTGTTCACTTCAGCAGTGAGCAGAATAGAGAGGGGGGAAACAAAAAACCTAAACTTCACTTCAAACCGGGGCTCCCTACCTGCCCCAGTCACGTCCAGATCCACCTCGCTTCAGCTGGCACAAAATTAACAGCAGTACCAGGGAGAGGTGAGCTCCCACCTCCCCTCTGCTGGCTTTGCACCCAGCGCACGGGTCCCCTCCCTGACCCCAGACTCTGGGCGAGGACCGGCGGGACGTGCCATCCGGGGAAGGGTGCTGGGAGAGCGCGGGGGCTCGCTAATCCCCGCCGCCTAAACCCACCGCAAAACCGCTCCACAGAACTGGGCCACCAGCGATGCGACAGACGCTCTCAGCGCCAAGAGAAACACTTCAAGCAGCAGCCAGGTAACAGACACTGGATTTGTTGCTTTTATAAGCTGCAGCAAACCACAACATTTAGGGTTTTTTTTCCTCTCACAAACTCCTGAAATTTGCTGACACCGATTTCTGCGTGGCCCTACAGCAGCTTACGCAGCAGTGGTGCTCAGACCACCGAATATCCAAACAAGTATTTCTTAATGGGTGCATTTTGTCAAGTTCTCTGTCCTTCCTTTCTTGCATAAATCACAGCATTTGGACTGGTGGGTTTTCCTTTAACAAACCCATTATTGAAAAGATCAATGTTCTTCAAAGAAAGCGTGTACAGAAAATTAATCATTTACTTATGAAAAGATTGAAATTTAACAGCTGCAAGATAATTTGCACTTATTTATTAGACCTCCTCTTCTTTGAGGAACTTAGCTGCTTTTTGTTTTAAACGGCAAATGCCAAAGCAGCACACCAAAGGACACGGTCCGGGTGAGATTACCTTGCGTGGTAAGCACTAATCCATGTGGCAAAAGCGTCCCAGGCAGAACAAAACAAAAAAACTGCCAATGACACTGAGGTGGAAGACAACCTCTCACTTCCAAATCTAATGTGCCAGAGTGCAACATAAAGGGCAAGGTTTTAGAAGAAACATTAAACCTTTCATCAAAAAATACTGAAGTAGTCTCAGTGCCCACTCCAGCTGAAGCAACTTTTGCTGTGTCCTGGCAGAAGGAAGGGGCTGTGTGGAAGGGCCTTGCCTCAGCCGTGGAGGCTCTGCTACACAGGCCCCATTTGCCAAACCCCCTAACTAAAAAAAAAAAAAAAAACCACAACAAAACAACCCAACGATGTATATGTAGAGAAAAAAATTGACTGGGATTATGCAGCAGAGTCTTTCCAAAGGATGCAAGCGAGCCAGCGACTCTCTCGTCAGCAAAACTGCATCCCTAGAGCTGAGGCAGCTGAGGACTATGGTTTTCTCACATCCTCAGCAGAAGCAGCTGGACAGCGATGTTATCTCACTGTTTTCACTCAAAACGCACTGCTCTCCCCGCCTGGCCCCAGGCAGCACTTTCTGCGCAACTCCTCCAGCTTCCAGCGAGGGCTGCGGGAAAGCCCCGGGGAGGCAGGACCTCCTCGGAACAGGAGAGTTAACACCCAGCCAGGAGTCATAGCCAGTTCACGGAGGTAATCCTACCTGGGTGATAATTAGATAAACCTAAGCTTATTAGATGAGACTGAATCTATTTAGAGAAAATCATCTTAACACTGAAGAAGTGGCAGCAAAGGGATGGAGTGTGACAGTCAGTGCAAGGAGATTCAGGAAACATGGTATTTTGTTTACTTTAAAAAATTGTTAAACATTATGTTTTGTTTAGGCTGTTTTCTCTAAATGTTTCTAAAACTCTCAAAACTTGGTTTACAACCTTGGTAAGTACAACCTCTTCTTCAACCTCAGCTGACATCCACCAGTTCTCAGTGCTAAAGGTCTGGTGAATTCAGTAATAACTCTGTTACTGCAACTGTTCCAAGTATCAAAACTTTCAAATTTCTTAATGCAATCAGAAAACAATTTGGGAAAGTGGAGGAACATTTTAGCTGGCCTACTGACTACTGACCAGCTCAGCAGAAAGAGATTCATTCACCCTGAGTTTTTCTTTGTGCTAAGTTGGATGCATAGGGAAATGAATGAAAAGAAACAAGAACACAAAATATACTACAAATTTTCTCCACCACCACCCCCCAAATAGGTCAATAGCATGGAAAAAATAGGTCAATAGAGTGGAAAAGAGTCACAGCATCAAAAGGAAGACTGTGATGCCGGCATCATCTTGGACAAATTCCCCTTTGTGTAGCCCATTAAAGCTTATGCTACAGTAGTTTTACAACCCATATAGAATGTAAAGTGTCTGGGGACATTTTGAAGGGAATCCTTCTGCGCTACTTAAAAGGATCTAAGTAAAAATTTTGCTTGAAGTTTCCTGACCTTGAGTGACTGGTTCTATCAAATCAGATGAAGACTGTCTAATTCTCCAAAGGCTATTTATAAACCGTGTTTCTTGAAGCTGCATTAGAAAAATGCATAAGCATGCTAAACTGCTCGCAGGACTGAGATGTAAAGCCATCACAAAGCACCACCTCTATTACTCTTGGTTTTCACAGGTTATATCTCCCGTAATCGGAACCACATTAAATAAAGGAAGATTCAGTGAAGATGGGGAGCAAGCAGTGTTCATACTTATTTTTACAACTTGGCTTCAATTTAGCCAAAAAATATATCAAGTACTCAAAATATCTGAGTGATCTTATATTCTGAGACAGAAAAACTAAAAACAAAGAATTAGAAACCTCAAGTCACAACTAGGCAAAGACTTTCAGTAACATACAAAGGAGCAGAAATCTCTGATATTTTTGTTTTGACAGTTACCAAATATAGATAGTTCACTAAAGAAATGCACAAAATATGTAGCAAACAAATTAAACCAGAGATCCATTTATATTTGCGTTATCAGTAGCTACATAGATCTGCTCCAGAGGAATCTGTCCTTTTGCTGCCCAAGACAGACACAGAACAAGGATCTCTTAGGAACAGAAGCAACTTTCTTTTTCATTCTAACAGGCATTTTGATTAAGCAAATAAACAGCTGTCAAATAAACCAGAATGGCCAAAATGTTGTGGGGTTTTTTTTTTAAAATGAAAATAGCAGGTTTTGACATCTGGTTCCATTCTGAGAGACACTAACTAGACACTGAAACTTTTCACAGCACAAAGAGACAAAGACCAGTTCAACACATGTGGTTAAGGACTTAATCTGTTTTATAGGAAACATGAGTTTATTCATGTTCCTGCTTGAACCAGAGACCTAGAGATTTGAATGTGAGTCTCCAGAATCACAGAATATCATTTCAGGTTTCCTGAGCTTGGTGGATTGGTTCGCTCTATTTGGTTTTCTCCGACTGCTGATCTACTGTCAGGTCACAAACGTTGGTGAAGTTTCATCCGAAAGTTGTCAAAAGGGATTACCATGGGAAAACTCCAGGGAAAGTGCTTTTTCTGGATTGTTATAAAGACGGAAATATTTAGTCAGGCCAAACATTAAACAAGATAGAGGAAGAATATACTAAGGATCAATTAACAGAATTACAACTTCTCTAATGAACACAGTGAAAAACAGCATTGAGATTTGAACTATTTTGTATTTCCACAATGAAGGCAGAATTACAGGTTATTTCTGTCTTCGAGTTCTGGTGAAGAGGAGTTGAAGGCCAGGGGCACTGCTGCAAGCTTTTTGCAAGCCTACTATTTTAGAGAGCATGGACTGATTTTAATATTTCTTTCCACATTTTGAGTATTTATAGATAACTATAATCGAAGTAAAAAAGGCTATGCCAATGCCAACGTAACTTGCACCTCCTGGCAGACTGGTTCTAAAACTTGTCATACTTCAGCAGAACAAACATCTATTATTTAAGAACTAGACTAAGAATAGCAAAGTAGTCAAGCAATCATCTTCCCACTTTGCGAATAGAGAAACAAGAAGCAAAGGTTAAAATAATTTGTTCAAGGTCAGATGGTTTGTTAGAAATATGATCAAGACAGGAAATAGCTAATACTTGAAACAGAGCCTATTATTCTAAAAAGCTGCTAATAAATACATTTGATATGCTTTATCTTACCAGAAGCAGAAACATATTTCAGGTGCTAAATACTCCAAACAAGCCCCTAAAACAATGGCAGCTTTGTACTGAGAGTGTCCAAGCACAGCTGCCAAAGCTTCACAGAGCTTCTGCCCGTCTCCTCTAGGGCCAAAAAGACAAGTGACAAGCTACCACCTTCTCCACAGCAGGACCGAGGCCCATTGCTTCCACAGACCTTGCACACTGCTGCGGCCCACGCTGCAACTGCTCCAGCCATCAGCAGCTTTGGTTTTCATGGCCATCGATGCAGCACTCTCTCACCAGCACCGACCTCTTTTCATAGGACTAAGGAAAGAAACCTTAACCTTCTTGCTGAGCGATTATATGGAGCATACCGTTTTAAAAATCAGGTTCAAGAGTTCACTTAGTATGTGGCAACAAATACAACAAGCAAAGTCATAAGAGAATCTACTGCTAGACATGTTTACTACAGTTAAAAAGATGTTATAATGAATTTTTAATGGCTGTTTACACCACAGTTCTTGCTAATTATCTTTTTCTGGATTGCACAGCATACAATGATTTTCTTATGATCTTCCAGAAACTGACAGTATGTCAGAATGTAAGTGGTGCAGTATAGTAAGTCAAAGGCAGGTAACTTTGGTCTCGTTTGAGTAACTGCAGTCCCAGTGCCCTTAGACTAGCTGTTTTCCACAGTCCTCAGCTGCTAGCTACGTCCACAACAAAGACGATTGCCATCACCTCCGTTTCCTCTTCCTATTCCTCTCTTTCTTGCTATCCTGGGTTGAACTAGGCAGCCTATGTGCTGAAGAGCATTTGTGTGTGGCTCTGCGCACTGCGGCTGTGACTGTCACTACCAAACACAAACAGCAACAAGCATAGCCTCATTTTTCTCTACTGGTGTTCTTTCTTTTAAGATTGCTAGCAAACTGATCAAGTTTAAATGCTTTAAGGTATCATCAGCACCTCCCAACATAACTGAAAGCTAGTCCCAAATCTCCTCCTTACAGTAAGAAGGGAAACAAGGGACAGACGTTGTCCCTTTATGCTTCATGGGACTGATTCAAAGGCCCTGAAAAGGTTTCTATCCGAACGAAACACGTAAGAACATGCACTTAGAGCAAATGCTCTGACCTGCCCATAAGCTTGGAGCCGGACGCTCTGCAGGCAGCTGGTACCCCAATGACAGGACCACTCTGACAAACCCATGCGCATTCCACGGAAGAGGCAACCCGCTCATCTACCTTGTGCAGGACAAACCGGACAGGCCTGCAAGGAAGCTCCAAACAAGTTATTTAGAGCTATATAGTCACGGCCTTTTAGTTTAACATACTTTTAGATTCTGTTTTGCAGCTCACAGCTTTCCAGAAGTATGTAAAAACGCAGAAACCATTTTGCCAGAATTCAGCGTAATTTTTATTTCCTGAAACTATTCTAATCTTGGATTTTTCTTTTTTAAACTACCTGAACAGCATTAGATCTACCTTTGCTAACCTAGAGTGGCCTTTCCACTGTTGACAGGACTCCTCTGAACTCATCAGCAGGACAGAGAAGGAGGCATCTGGAACAGAAAATTAGACCATCAGGACACTGCTGCTCTGTTCCAAGTCAAGCTATGGAGCCCGCTTTGCATCCAAGAGGACTATTCAGAAAAATAGCTTGTCCATCCAATGGATGAGACCTACACAAATGAATGGGCTCATACGAACTGATAATCCCTACCTCATTGCCCTAGAGCTGCAAATCTGCAGAATTTAATGCAAGAATAGTCCTAGTGTAATTCCTTTTTCTTAAAACGGATTTCCAAGAAGCAGATGACCGGTTAACTTCCTACTTATTTATTCCCTCTCCGATGCTACTTAGGAACACCTATCTCACTTCCCATTTTTCACCACAGAAAAACCTGATGTTAAAAGAGTTTTACACGTGCAATTTGCCCTTTTGCCACTGAAGACTCACTTAAAAAAATTAAGATCTTAAGACACATGCTTTGTGTCCACAAGCGTCAATGAGGAATAAAGTGGACAAAAATGACATTTTGCATTGCTATTTTAGTTGGATGCATCCAAGAATGTTTAAGCACAGGCAAAACTGGGTCCAAAGTTGGTTTGCAATACATCAATACAGCTTACTTTAAAACTATTACCACAATAAATTAAGATAACATTTTAAGGGAAGAGAATTCGGTGCCATCTGAATTAGCTTTTCATAATGTGACTTTAAGGAGTATTCTTATCCAGCTCAGCCATACAGCTGAACAGATTCTATTTCATAGTATCCAGATGGTTGTCTATGTCATCTTTTTATCTTACCTGCTGGTACTTCTGGATGAAATGCGAAGGTAGAAAGTCAGAATAAGCTGTCCCTTCCTGTCTTAAGATTTATGAACTCAGACTCTGATTTAAAGAAAGTCACAACCTCCTCACTATTAAAAACAAACAAATAAAACCTCTTTCTGAGTTAGTGCTAGATATTTGCTTCCTAGAAATAATCTCTTATCACTGTCTAGATCCTGTTATTTTAAGGCACAAAGGAACATGATGTTTATGCATTTCAAGGGCTTTTCTTCTTCAAAAAATATTATCTCTCTGTCCTAAGTAGTACAGCAGAGCTAACAGGACCTGTAGTGTTGCAGTTTCGGGGAAGGTACCTGAGATGCTGTGCAACTTTTGAAGTCAGCAAGATTTAAAAAAACAAACCAAAAATCTGATAATTATGACACCTGCAAGATTTTCACAGACCAGGAGATTAGTCTGCCAGGTTTTGTGCAAACATCAGTTCAATCTAGTTCCTTCCTTAAAATGTAGTACCGGCCATGAATTAACTGTTTCAAGGAAACAACAACAAAAGCAATAATCATTGTCATTAAAGGCCTGCAGAGCAATGGAACTTGAAGGCACAATTAGCTTCTTGCATACTCTGATTTGTGCAATACCTAATCTTGCATTTAATAAAATAATGCTTACAAAAGCAGTAAGTCACCTTACTGTGCTGTGTCTATACTGACAGCTCTACAAGTGGCAATCATAGCCACTTGCTGCTGGCAATCAGAAGTCAATACTTCCACGGAAAACCCACATCATGTATTTTTTTGGCAATGGGAACTAATTTTGATCATATTTAGTGGTAGTACCTTAAAGCACTGTGTCATGGTTTAACCCCAGCCAGCAACTAAGCCCCACACAGCCGCTCACTCACTCCCGCCCCGGTGGGATGGAGAGAGAATCAGAAGAGTAAAAGTGAGAAAACTCGTGGGTTGAGATAAAGACAGTTTAATAGGAAAAGCAAAAGCCGCGCGCACAAGCAAAGCAAAACAAGGAATTCATTCACTGCTTCCCATCGGCAGGCAGGGGTTCAGCCACCTCCAGGAAAGCAGGGCTCCATCACGGGTAACGGTTACTTGGGAAGACAAACGCCATCACTCCGAACGTCCCCCCCTCCTTCTTCTTCCCCCAGCTTTATAGGCTGAGCATGACGTCATATGGTGTGGAACATCCCTTTGGTCAGTTGGGGTCAGCTGTCCCAGCCGTGTCCCCTCCCAGCTTCTTGTGCTGGTGGGGTGGGGTGAGAGGCAGAAAAGGCCCTGACTGTGTGTAAGCCCTGCTCAGCAAGAACTAAAACATCCCTGTGTTATCAACACTGTTTCCAGCACAAATCCAGAACACAGCCTCATACCAGCTACCGTGAAGAAAATTATCTCTCCCCCCAGCCAAAACCAGCAAACAATGCTAAGGAAAGGCTTCATAATAGCTGTCAGTCTCCAGAGCCATCTATTTTGGTCTTGCAGTTTATTAAATATTAAAAAGCATTCTGGAGTTGTACTTACCAAAATGCAGTCCACTTTAGATTGTACAGTTTTGCTAGACGTGAGGGAAGAAAGAGAGAATAGAAATCTTGAATTAATCTAAACAGCAATGACAAAAATATTACATATTAGAATTTTTATCACTGTACTACAGGCTTAATCTCCTGCTGTGAAATATCCTGCTAGTCTATGGAAGAATACTCATCCGGCTATTTTTTTGTAGAAAGTCACCCCAAACTTAACTGTTAGAATTCTTGCTGTTTAGCTCTTATATATAAGAACTGTACTTTTTCTAATGAAGCATCATTGCAACTGGGAGCTATTATCCCAAGTTGCAAAGCAGCCAGGATGGATGTCACTACTTTTATTGTAAGCTCTTCCACAATTCAGATGCATTTTACTTGTTCATCTCTAAACACAATTAACACCCCCCTCTCCCCACGCTTCAGTTAATCCCATCACTTCAAGGCATTTATTTCTAGCTTTCCAAAGAGCTGCTACAAAGCAAACAATCGGTATCCCACTGGCAACTTAGGAGTTTTCCACGTTAGTCTCACTACCTCCCAGCTGGCTTATTAAGACGACATTGGGTGGGGACTGAATTAAAGTATGCCATAAATGACCTCAGTACATGTGCCAAGGAGTGCAAACAGTATGGAACTTATTATACTTCATATAAACACACCCATAAGCAGCTTTTGTGTTTCTTAAGGGTGCCGTGTTTCACTTGCTTGGTCTGACTGCATTAGTTGAAGGCATTTCATCATTGCTCTGAAGAGGAGCAGGAGCTTCAACATGCAAAAAACAATAGTCTTTACTGCTGGACTAAACAACCATTTTTGGAGTTTAGGAAGTGATTCTTCTCCTAGTAGAATAAAACATAATTCAATCTCCTGTTAACACAACAAAACATCTCATTTCCAGTAATTTTACTTTTGTACAGGTGCTACCACGTACCAAGAAAGACCAAGTAAGGTATCTGATGGATATACTAAAATCATAAGTAAGAAACAAGCAAAACAAACGGCTCTAGTGTCTGGTGGTGATAGGAACCAAAGCTACTGAACCAGCAGCTACTGTTGTATCAGATGCTCAAAGAGCATCTTGTTACACCACCTCATTTTGAAACCAGACGGTCTAAAAATCTGTTCTGTAGGAGCTGCTAACACCTTCCCATACATGAACTGCATATGCTATAGTGACAGAATACAATAAAAAATTTCAACAGATAAGAATATATGACAAGTCCACTGAAGTAGATACATCAGCAGACATCCACTTCAGCTGACTTTGTCTAAGAGAAGGCAACCAGATGGGTGGACACTCGGGAACACCAAGGCGGGAGTAAAGCAGAGCTGTTGGGGATTTGTGAGAACAGGGAATGCTAAAGACAGTAAAATGGGAGCTTTTCCTTGCCTTAGGGAAGACGCTTACATCTACCATATCAACTTAAGAAGGGAACCCAAATGTAATCTCACTCTTCAAAAACCACCGTTTTCCTAGAAAAGTCAAGGACACCAAGCATGGAAACCTGCTGCTGCTGCTAAGAGTTACCACCGCATCTGACCCAAAGCTGACCAAGACATGCTGACCAAAGTCAGGCTGAAACAGATGGCTGCTCCAGCAGCACTTCTTTCACGCTGGACTCCACCTTGCCCCACGGCCTCCTGCCCCTAGCAGGGTCTCACAATCCCTCTGCTGCTACAGATCCACAGCCTCTCCTACAAAGCAGCGCTTGTGGCAGCAGGCAACAGGGCTCAAGCATATGTGCCCATTTTTGTACCTAAACCTTTTCTATGGCTTCACATGACAGCTTGATGCAGAAACAGAACATGGAGGATAAAGGGATGCAGGGTACAGGCAGATCAAACTCAGTCCAAATACAGCCTCTACTCTACAGATTTGCACATGACGTTGTGCACTAGGCTTTTCAGGAGAACATGCTTCAGCCAGCACAGTTTCCCGTCCTGCTAGGTTCTGCCAAACTGCGCATAAGCACGCCCATTTGCATTAATATTTTCTTCTTGCAAAGAGAAAGAGGCAAGTTGCCAGGAGGCAGCTGGGTGGGAGATCCCTAGAGCTGTCCTTTTATCTCTAAATAACAGTCTGAGTCAGTAAATGTAACCTCTCAAATTTAGTTCAGGCTCTTCCAGTTGTGACCTCTGCTTCCAGAGCACCGATCAACAGTGTTGAGAAGCTGCAGTAGAAGAGCAATAAGGCCAGCAAATACACTTTCTCTGTGTTTCCTTTTCATCAACTGGTGGCACAAAAAGGATAGTCAAGCTCATGTTCCAATCCGCAAGCCGATTTTGTGACATTTTAAAACGCAAAGGTCCTATGGCTTCAGCAGGGATAAGTGTGATGTCTATTTTAATAGCAATTTTTTTCATCTCCTGCTCCATGCTCCCTAGTATATTGGGAGAACATCATTAAAATTTGTTAGTGGTAAACTAAGGCTTCTTCCACCCTAACCAGAGCACAGGCTAACGTGGCCTGATTCTATAAAGCCTGCACCTAACAACATAAATGCTTCTTATTTACCTTCCAGCGGAGTTGATCCATGTCAAAGTCAAGCAACAGCAACCCTGAGGAACCAGCCCTTTGACTGGGAAGGTGCTGGGACAGTGATCTTCTCATGGTCCTGAGCACCGCACAGAAAAACTCCATCTGGTGACACTGCAGGACACATCTCCATCGAATCAGGAGATAAAAGGTGGCAGAGGAACAGCCATCCCGGTTACAATCTATTTGCCACTTTTGGTTTTTTCACCTCACTTCTTCCTTCACTAACAGAACAGATGTGTTTTGAAAGCTGAAATTTGGTTACAAATAAATAAGTCTGCTTCTGTCTCTGTCAAATGCATCCCTTACCTAATTACTACTGCAATTACACTAACTGCAACCAGCACTCCCAAGGGCAAGGCAGAATCAGGCCCTACATAGAGCCGTTTCTAACGTTTGGAGGCTGCTACCCACATGCTTTGCTACTCATCTAGGAACAGCTGCAGGAGAGCAAGAGGAGTGATAGATGTTCCCACTAATGAAAATAACCATTTGAATCTGTTAGGGACCTGAGCCCATTGGAAAGCTAAACTTAGAAACCGCACCATAAGCCAACAGCCAGCGTTGCTCCTCCTGGAGAGCTGCTGCTGGGGGCTCACTGTGACCCACCTCCACCTAGAAGCAGAGTTGACGTTACTCTCTCTTTTGTAGCTCTTCATGCTGACAGTCTCCCTGAAGTTAAACTAGTTCATTTACTTGATCTAAAACTTAATTCAGGCTACTTCAAGCAGTTTCATCCAGGACAAGAAGGTGCCTTTTCCGATTCTGGGGGTAGCTGTCTCTTATGAGTGATGACAAAGGTGGCTGCTTTTACAGCTGCCTTGGATTTACCAGCTTGCACCAGATACTGACACACCACATATAGTTTTATGGGAACATAAAACAATGTATCAAAACTTTGCCCACCCCACCCCCCAAAAAAAAAAAATATCAGTGACACTATCACAACCAACAATGAAACTTTTGCTCGGTGGATACCACTGAGCTGTTTGAAAGTTAAGGCATACTGAGTGACTCAAGCGGGACGTAGTCCTGTTCTACTGTCTACAGCAATGCTCCTCAAAAACGTCAACTCTGCTCCAAACACCGCCAGTCTGGATCAACCGGCTCACCTCTGAAGAACCACCATCAGCCACCAAAAAACACAAGCCCAGCTTCTACTGATTAGTCAAACAGCAGAGAAAAAGGGGTTTCTTAGCCTGTGGTTTAGAGAAGCGTAGCAGGGTGGCTCCCTGCAAAAGCCACTGTTCCATGGAGATCCCCAGTCCTACGTCCTCCCAGGGAACACGCATTGGCTGCTTTGGGTCTGCAGCAGAAAACCTTACTGAAAAGCCTCCAGCTCATCTTAATAGCCTCAGCTTTTGACTTAACCTTTAGGCCCAAGATCTTTGAGAGAATTTTGAAGGTAACTTTCGAAGGCTGCAGTAATTTAAGCTCCTAAATGCTGAAGCCACGTTGACAAACTCCTGAAAGTATCTTGGGGAGGACGGGGCGGGGGGGAAATCAGACTAAAGCATTTCCTCAAACTGCTCTTCTGTCTTATGCCAAAGTATGCATGTCTGCTTTCCCTGACCTATTTATGTATTTCTACTCAAAACAGCCCCATTTTAACAGCCCCGACTTGGCACGGGCAGAATGAGGAGTGTGTTCTCTCCCCAGGTGTGCAGCTGGGTTTACTTTGCACTGAGAGATGGAGGGGAAAAAGCAAGGGGAGAAGGCGAGGAGATGTAATTTTTTTCGAAGTGGCATAAAACCAGATGCTGCCAACCTTCCCCTAATTAAGCAATACTTTACTTGCAGGAATAGGTAGCTGAGCTATGCTGAGCAATATGGGACTATCGTATTACAGAGGTGGCAGAACTCAGTTGCTCTGAGCACACCGAGTATTTCCTTAGTACTGCAAATAGTAGAAGCCATATAACCACAAGGGATATGAGAAGCCTTATGCCTGTGAGACCAGAAAGAGGAAGGTGGTTGGGAGGAGTAAAAGAAAGCCCTCAAACTTATTAGCTACTGCCTCGTTAACTCTAAGCCTTCTCAAAGCCTGCACAGCCACTGAAACTAACCCTTACCAGCTTTCCAACTGCAGATCATTCACCCCCTATGAAAGCTGGCAGCATAACAAATACTGGGGGAGCACGTGCACAGTGCACACACTGTATGAACACCCACCCGCTGAAGCGCAACTCCTGTCCTGGGACACACTGTGCAGAGGAGGGTGCTGGTGAAGGGGCTCCCGGTTGTGCCGCCGGCAGGGGTGGGACAGCAGCACCTCCAGGACACTGCGGTTCTGCTCGGGCAGGGGACCTCCCAGCCCCAGCACTCACACGGGACGCGGCTCTCACCACTCAGGCACCAGCAGCGGACTCAATGCTCGAACGGAAGAAGGTATCAGTAACAGCAACAAGTCCAGTTCAGCAAAATTCGGGGGACAAGTGAAGCCACAATTTATTGTGCAAAATATTGTAATGGTTTGACCGGGTGGAAGCCCAGCGTGATTTTTTCATTGTAAGGTTCATACCATCAGTGAATTTGTCACAGATACTCTGTATCCCCTTCAGCCTAAGACTGCAAATATTTGCATAAACTGGAACTCCCAAAACCAGCCTCTATAGCTGAGTTTCGTGTGCTTGGTACATTTTGGACAGCCTAGGGAAAACATTCTTTCTGCCAAACTCTAATGCAATTTATGAAAAGGAACCACCTTCCATCACTGCTAATAGCTGTGCCATACATCACAAAGACAGGATACGGCTCCTGACCTGACAGCAAGGGTTCCCCACTGCAGGGCTCCCAGTTTCCAGTACTCATGCATTACGTTACATTATTACCTGATATACAGGACTCAGTAAGAAAAGTTGCAACTAGAAAGGAAAACCCCAGTGTATAGTTACTTAGCGTCAGCACTGTTAACTAGTTACCATTTCAGATGGTAAACCACCCACCCTCTCAGACAATCAACGTGGAGAGAGAGGAGGTTTATAAAGTTCTAAAATAAGCTTTCTTTGGAGAAGGGGAAAAAACAAAACCAAACCAAAAAACCCGTAAGTTTTTTCTCTTCAGAGTTCAGCACAAGACCAGCAACAACTCAGCGCAGCTCCAGCGGAGGAACAGGAGCAGGGGCTGTTCAGGGCCACACGAACCCCCCCCAGCTGCTCTCTCGTAGCCCACGCATACGACCCTAACGCTGTATGGCGACACGCTGCTGCCCCAGTATTTTTACTCAGATATCTGAAAACAAGCTTTCCGTATGAGAAGAACAAGACAGCAGTTAGAGCTGTCTGCCAAGGAAGAATTATTTTGGCCACATGGCCTTTTAAAAATTACTCAGCTCTGAAAAGCCTCCATTTTCCACTGCATCAGTCGTTCCCCCATACAATCTCCGAAGGTTGTTTGTCAAACTATTTCACAAGAGGGTCTACAGGTAGTCTTGAAAGGCTGCTTCTACGGGGAGCAATACCACAAGCAGCATTTGCCAGGGCTGCGTCTCCCAGGCACAGGAGGTGTTTGGGTGTTGACAGCACCCAGGAGCTTTTTCCTGTGCAGTGTCCTGCTGCCTCTTTGCCCCTTGCAAAAACCCAGTTACCTCCCAAGGAAAGCAAGTTAGACTCCACTACTGAATACCAACAGTTGACAGTTTTGCCAAAGTCATCTTTCTGAAAGCCATGTTAAAATAGAGAGGGTCATTATTAAACTGACCACACATCCATTTGGGAAGATTCGGTATCTCTTCCACAACTCTGATGACATCAGGTGACATTTAAAAAAAAAATACCTATTTACTCTGCATGCTGTGAGGAACCACTCAATAAAAGGATTACCAACCCTATTACAGTAAGTGGTACTATCAGAAAGGTACTATTATCACATCCTTACCACGACAAGCACTGTGTCCCAGCGATGCCTGCAGGATTCAGCCCTTAATTCTTAATCTTACTGAATTAATGCTTCTCTTTCTTAGACTAACAGCTCTAAATATATCTTTATATAACCTTCCATTCAGAAGCACAAAGAAATGTTAAACTGGAGCCAAGGATCATCTAAGGAGAAAATTATGAAACAGCCGCCTATGTGTGCTGCTACTCAATTACATCTTAACATATGCCACGTTATATTGTCTGGCTTGGCTCACGTTGATAAAGAAGTAAAATGGCTGTAAAAGCATTTCAGTTAAATATTTAGAAAGCAGAGCTGCAAAAAGTTGAAACATGTTTGAATTAGCGAAGTGACAACTACATACACTGCTCAGCTAATAGGGTGAGAGCTTTTGCTAGCACAGGTTACTGAGAAAGGAGAGCATACCCAGGCCGGGCACGTCGGCAAGCCAGGCCCAGCACCCCAGGGCGCAGGACTCCCCTCCCACCCGCACCCCTCGCCCTCCGGCACGCAGGAGCCAAAGATCAGGTGGCTTCTGATGCCACCTAGGGGCTCCCTCCCTGCCTGCACTTCTCTCTCCCCTGGGGATAAGCCAGTGTCAAGCCTTAGGGACAGGGCACTTCAACCTAGCACAAACACAAACAAGCAGAAGCAAAACATTTAATACAAGACAAATCTTCCAGTATTCAAATGCAGATATATTTTTACTCCAGATAGAAGCTACAGGGACCGTAATTGCATCTTGGAAGCACATGAAGTGTTGTTATTTCCCTAAAGCATAAAAATAGCCACAGAGTTGTGTCCACTGGAAACATAGAAAAGTGTCCAACTCTCACGCCTCAAAAAGTAAACAAAGCAAGTATTCACCAATTTGTAAATATTGGCTCTTTCAGCTTGAAGGCAGACTCCTCCTCAATCCAAGTCAAACCACTCTTCTCAGCAAAACAAGGAAGCAACAAGCACAGCAAGCCGATAAAAGAGTGCAACAAGGGCGAGCTGCAACCATTTCATCTTCCCTATAACCTAATCTACCTCCTTCCACTTGCCGAAGAGAATAAGCAAGACCAGTTTTCCATCAGACACAAGAAGGAGCAATGCTGCATCACAGTGCTGAAAAATGTAGTAGTTCAGCATGCCACGACATTTTAAGTTAGTGCAGGTTGAAATTGGTCAAACGCATGACTTTGATACTTGTTATTAAAATAAATGCAATTAAAATATTTCATATAGGATAAAAATGTAATCCCTTCACCACTTCTGACACCATGATGATTTTATGAGTACTAAATAATGCCAACTATACAAACAGCTGAACAAAGAAGGAAGATAAGGCTGCTGATGAAACACCCAAGTCTCAAATGTAGCCCATTGTAACGAACTGCCAAGAAATAATTAGCCGACAGAATACCTACGTCTGAAATTTAGGCCTATAAACATCTCTTTTAGCTCCCTGAAGAGATCTAGCTGTATTCAACGCTAAAGGCTTGTTCCACAATTCTTAAAATAACTGGGAAGAACTTGCAACAACCACACACTGCCAGGTGCTCTGTTCCAGCAACAAGACAGTCATTTAAGTTCCTGGGGTTTTTTTACATTTATTTAAATACAGTATTTTGCCACAAGTTACTTTAATGAACTCTTAGAAGAGACAAAGAAAATGCTTTTACATAGCTCTCACCCTGGTTCTTTCAGCATTGCTCTAAATTAAAATCAGTGCATATTGTTATATTCAGGCAGGACTCTTCCAAGGATGTGATGCCCTCTGCACTTTATGTGGGAAGATAATAGGACTTCAGAGGAGCTGCATCCTATATTTATTACTAACAATCTACATGGAGCACTGCAGAGTGTTGTTCTAAGATCAGTCTGCAAGGATCAATTGCCTAGAAAGGCTAAATACAAAAACCACATGGTGATCTCAATAAAGCGATATGAAAAAAGACCGCTCAGTAGGAACTTAATCTAAAGTATGTCCCACTAAAAGCAGAAAGAATGGATACAGTCGCCAGATAGGCAGGTTTGTGGCTAAATGGCAAATCATCCATCACAACAGCTCACATATTTCACAATGAAAACTTCTGTTTTTAAAACTAATTATGAAAAAACAGTCTTCAGTTGCTTCTGAATTCAGCTAAAAGATCTGCTGTGGTATTTTCAGCCATGGTCAGCAGAAGCCTAATCACAACATTATTACAGCTAGTATTTCTAAGGGGTCTGAACTGGAGATCCTATGAAGCATGATGAGATTTTTCTCAAGCCTTTGTCCCACACGGCTCTAAGAAAGGATGCCTAGTGAAACTAAAGGGGCGATACTCCTTAGCAGCACTTAAAAAAAAAAAAAAACACCAAAGAAAAAAACAGGGAAAAAAAAGCACACCTACAAAACACACTTGCACAAAATTGTTTCACTTCCACGCCTGCAGAGCCAACAAGACGAGGAGGAGGAAGGCAGCGCCTCGCTGTGCATCGCAGCCTGCCACAGGGCACAGACCTGGTCCTCTGCGGCCTTTCCCTTGAGAATGGTGGCTACAGACAGCTGACGGCAAAGTGAAACAATGCGTATACTCACGAGAAAATAGGAATGGTTCTACACTCTGCTCACATTTAATGCACACCCACAAATGTACAAATCTGTATAGGGCTATGTTTATTGTACATAGTTAACACAAAGCTCAGCTGAATCCCATATAAAAGCTTCCAGTGTTAGCAGCAATGCTTTCCTACCATACGCATTTCCCAACGCTGGTGCAGATGCCCGGATGGCAGATTTAAGCCTGCCGATAAAAGGCGCGTTTCTTCTTTATTTCTCGTTATTTCTTTCGACATTGCCATGACCCACAGCTATCCTAGTTACTTTCTGTTAATAAACAGGTTTGCTACTGGTTGTACCTCTTCATTACCCAATTCGTTTGGTACCCAGGGAGGTATCATCTAGTTAGCAGTGCCATAACCCAGTCCTACCCGAGCTCTTTTGTGGCTTTACCCTGAGTGAACGCCAGCCTGCGGAGCGGACCAGACCCTCCTGCACTGCCAAGCCCAGCGCTGAGCCCCACACACTGCCCGAGTCCCAAGACAAGCCAGTACTCAGACACCCCACGCAGCCGTCCCCTCTCCAAAACCTGCAGGTGTCCCGCTGACAGCCTGGAAAGGAGCCCCAGCCTTCACACCATGCTACCATCTCAATGCTGCCTGGGGCCTGACACACGCTAGGAAGCAGAGAAACATTTCGAGGGCTGCAGTGGGGCTGGTTACCCCTTCACAGACACTGCACTGGGGAGGTTCAGCTTAACCCACAGGGCTTGTCTGACACACGCTTTGTCACCCCTCCATGCCACAGGCCTTCATCTCCACCCTCCACATTGAACAGCTCATCCATAGGCATCAACCTTTCTTTCCGCAAAGAAATCCAGCTTTTATCTAGCCCCCTCCTCCCGATGCTGCTTGCAATGTCTTATTACCTCCGCTTCCGCCCCGATCTCTGGACGTCCACATTCCTCCTCCTCCTCGCTCCCTTTCCTCTCATGGCTGTCCACCACACAGCTCCTCTGCACCTTTTTTTCCGCTTGAGGAACCTGTACCCAAGTGCTGACCTTGGTAACTCCCAGGGAATGCAATCCTTGCAACCTCTTAGGTTTCCCTGTGCTGAGTAATGCTCCGAGTATCTACAAGCACTCTCCAAGCGTCTGCCTACTAAAAGGGTCACTTCTTTCGTGCTAGATGGGCATGGCTTCGCTGTCACAGCAAAGGCAACTCTCTCCCTGACCTGTGCCATGCTGCTCACTGGCACATCCCATAACCCTACTCCCGTCCTTGTCTTTTTTGTAGAGGTGAAAATTTAAAAGCTGAACGTATGTAGAATGAACATGGCGCTGCTGCCTGATGGTGACAGCCATACAACCTCCCATCTCAAAAAATCCCTCCTTTTTGTTCAGCTGCCACAGGTTCTTTCAGGCCTCCATCCTTCAGCCTTGCACTTGCACCCTGGGGCATTTCTCACTCACCTCTGCTCACCGGCTTCGACCCACTCCAGGCACAGAAACTGTCTGGTCTCTTGCCTACCTCAAAGGTCAGTTCACTGAATACTGAAGAAGTATAACCCATCAGTTTTCCACCCTCTGTTTCTGGGGGTAAAAAAAATAATCATAACAGCATCTTTTTAAATGGTCTTAATCCCTAAACTAGAATCTTCAGAAAAGTTACAAACACTTACTACTCCAGTCCTCAAGGGTTTAGTTTGGAAAGTTTGAGTTCCCGTAGCCTGCAACGCAGCTGAACTTTAGTTTAGTTGCAGACTCGAGCTTGTCTAAACCTGTAAGCTGCACTTGCTTCAAATTAAAGCTGCGCAAAATTTAATTAAGTTAAAGTGTAAGTTCATACCTGCATGCATCTATTTCAGTTTGCACCTACAAAGCTGGGTTTGAACACAACTGCATTCACTCCTAGGTGGTAGCTCAACTGTGTCAAACGAGCATCTTACCTGAGCCTGCACTGCAGGACCGGTTGCTCCAACCCAAGGTTACGTTTACCACCTCTCGGGCTGAGGCATCCATCAGGCTTCACATCAGGCCCGTACAGCTTCACAGCAGCCAGAACAGACAACTCCACTGCCAGCGCTGCATAAACTACAAGCATAGGGCAGACGAGCATCATTCAGTCACCTTCACTCCACCCACTGCCTCCTTCATTGCTAGGCTGCCTCTGCAGCTGTGATGAATGAACGAGCAAGTCTATTAGATTATTTCTTTCCTCTAAAACCTAATTTATGAATGGAAATTATGAACAGCAGGCATCTGACCAGTACTTAATACCCCACAACTTTAAGGTTCAGTACTCTGTCTCCTCGGAACAGTCCTCTGTATGCAGCCACCTCGCTGCAGGCAGACTGTGCTATGCCTAGCTCTGCCACCCCATCCTACTTCTGTAGGCAACTGGGAGCGGATGGGATCCAAAAAACTGAGAACTTAGCCATTTTCTTCTCAAGTAACACAGCTGCTTTGCAGGCACGGCATTGTCCATAAGCATTTTGATATCTATTTTAAAAGTTTTCATATTGTCATGGTTTTCTTTTAAAAACATAGCAGAGGGCACGTGACCTGTCCTAGTACAAAGTACTGAAGCCACAGCCATGCAGGTCACTGAGTTTAGCAGCCTATTAAGACGATTTGCAGAACACCTGCATGGATTCATCATTCATAATACGTCCATTTCAAACATCCCAGGGAACTGCAAAGTTACACCACAACTTACTTAGTAAAATAGTCAGAAACAGAAAAGGGTGTCCTTCATTAAACCTAGAACAGATTTCAGAAAAGCTGCATTAAACATTTGACTTTCCAAAAATCATAGCACCAGGGAATTACATTTAAGACGGATGTAGACAGAAAGCTACTAAAGCAACATTCACTGAGATAACCGCACTGTTGAAATTCACCTGTAGGCTGCAGCACGTAACTGGCTAACATCTTTCAGCATCTAACAATTTACTGAACTATGTTTGTATAAAAGTCTCATACTAATGTTACCCACAATTACTTGTCCGATGGGTCCTTCCAGAAGGAGATATTGTCTAAGAGCACTACAGAATTGATGGATTTTCATTCCTGTGAACTACATCATGTGTAAACATGCCAGTGGGAGAGCAGATGTCTGCATTAAGGGAATGAAAATGTCTTTTCCCGATTATTAACACCGTTTGATTTCAATTTTTAAGGTGAACTATATGCTGCTTTGCCACTCCCTTACTGAGCAGCTGAACTAATCAAGCCAAAACTGCAGCTCACCCTTCCGAGTCTGAGGAATTTAGGAAGGACCATCTCCTCCAGAAGAATACAATGTACTCGAGCTATCTCCTGATCCTACATTGGGCCTAATTTGCCACAAGGCTACTGGTATTTAAAGTATTCAGTGGTAACTAAGAACTTTTCTAAAGTGACAAGAATCACTGTGAAGTGACAAATAACAATTGTTACCTTCTGCACTGCAAACACTTACCCATTATAAATATTTTCACCCTGAACATCTGGAACTATTGATTGACAACATCCCAGTACACACATGTGTGTCTAAGTGTTCACAGAGAGAGGGCTTCCGCACACTGAACCACTATACACACAATCTAAACTTCGTTTTTCAATTAAACTACAAGTTTCACCAACTTGAATGCACAAACTATTTTTATTCTCAACCTGAGAGATCAAAGGTATTGCCATTTTTTTAGCTGTTATTAACCAGGAAAATTGGCTACTCATAGTGCACATCTACAGGGTAATCGACACCTGGCTTCTACCTGGAAGTAATCAATAAGAGATAGTTGTCTGAGTATCCTCATGGATCAGGGACTTAATTACATAAGTTACCAGATCTTCAGGGCCAGCATTTTTTGCATGATAAAATGATAATTTACAAGATTAATTTTTAACCAAAATGTCACTACAAATTGCATTTAGACAAACTTCTGTCTGATGTAATTAAACACACACAAACCAGCATTTCCAAATGGCTGTAAAAAGAATAAGAAGTGCTTTTTCTTACATCTTCAGCACATTTGTTGATTACTTGGGATTTTTTTATTTGACTCAGTAAGCTATCTCTAGTTGTTAAAGACAACTGATGGTTTCCATCCAAAATATCCCTTTCCATATTCTTAAAACTAGATCTGTCAATCCCACTACATTCACTTGTTGAATGGAAGAGGCAAATACACTTTTCTCTCAGCTGCCAATTCATTTCTCAACTTTTTATGAGTTAATCATTGAACTATACCGCTGGAATCAAGGATAATGAAGGTAATTCTGCAGAGCAGGCTCCTGGAGCCAAAAGCTGGCTTAGCTCTTCAGCACACTGTGGTTCCAGGTGTGCAGCTTGCGATTACTGCCAGTGAGTAATTTGACTGTCTTTTAAATATCAACTAATTTATTTAGTTTACATGACCACTAATAGCAACTGTAGGCCCTAACACAGCTCATCATTTATAACGCTAACAGGCTTAATTAAAAAAAAAAAAAAAAATTAAACTGTAAAGAAAATAGGCAAACTTTTTACGTACCCTTAATGAAAGAAACACCATACTTTGTCAGAGCTTGGATAAAAGGTTCCTGTGGCAGAGTCTCTTGACTCCTGCAAGATTATTTCCAAACAATTTTTGGCCTTTGTTTCAGACAGCCCCATCACAGCCAAAAGAGCTGCAGCTTTCACACAAGGGCTGAGCGCCGGCCGGCCTCACAGGTGCCCCACCTGCAGCTACCGACTTCCACATCATCAGCACACGGATCACGGAGCGATCATTCACCTTTCATTGAGAAACACGGGGAGAAGCACAAAGCACTTGAATCTGAACACAGTACGGGAGATGGCAGTCGTAGGCAGACGATGCTGTGTACGTACCAGCAAGCACAGCTCGCTTCGGCAGCATACCCGTCCTGCAAGGGAGCCTCCCTGGAGGGCACAGCAGGGACACCGACAGGCGTCTGCCACCTGCGTGCTCTTCCACAGAAACTACTGCCTGCACACCACCAGCAAAACCCAGTCCTGCCAGAGGATGTCCAGCCCCAAAGTAGCAGCCTCGAGTCCCAGTTTCAGATTGCCTCCAGACACAGCACTCACACGGCATCCAAAACCACCTTGCCCAGTTCTTCCCCCGGCTTAATAAGCATCCAAGCCTCTCGAGTACTTTTCTCCACTGAATTAGCAATAAAACTAGCATGTGGTTCTGGAAGAAGCAGTTGTCAGTATTTTTCAAAGCAAATTAAAAAAGGACTTAAAATTCCATCCACAAAAAATATCAAATAAACATTAAAACTTTTCAATTTACAGGCCTTCAAACAGTTACCACTTGTGGTACTGAATAACTGTCTTTTAAGTATTTTAATATGACAATGGTTCTGAAGAGGAAGGGAGAAAGCACACAGTTTTCTCTGAAGTCACAAAGACTACTCCAAGTATTTTCAGGTGATTTCTAAACAAGGGCAAGAAGAAGGGGAGGAAAATGCAGCAGAACAAATTGCCCATCCTACTATCCAGCACACTTTGCTCACAAGCTAATTCTTGTTTGTCCGAGGAATGCTTGAGGCAGAGGCTTCCAGGCAACCCTGTACTAAGAAAAATTTCCAACAGTCTGTTTGTGTTGCTGACAGCTTTAAAAATAATTTAATTCACTGTTTTATAGGCAACCAAAGTAATGAACTGTAATTCCTGAAAAAAAATTGCACTGGCAGAGTCCCAACAACCTTATAATGGCACTTAGGAATCTTTGACTAACAAATAGAGATTGCCTCCATGCCTGTGAGACCATCCATCAAAAAGGACAACCATAAATCACAGACCTTGACATTTAACCACAAATTTCCTCTCAGGGGGAGATACGAATATGCCTCATTTGATAAACGAGTTCTTCCCAGGAACAAGATTTTCTTCCCAAACTTGAAGTACCTGACAATCGGTAGGCGATACCATCCCCAGCCAGCTCCAGGGAAAAGCTAAGCAGGACCCGTCATTCTGGAGGAGCACAGGTACGCCCCAAGAAACCCACGTCCGTAGACACATCCCCCACCTCCGCAACTGCCACGCACTGCGCCATGCGGCGTGTTTATAGGTTATGGTTAGAAAAAGGTAACAGCTCACGTAGCCTGAGCAATAGGTAAAGACTAGACCACTCTCTGGGTGCGGTACGGAGCAGGTCCAAAAGGAGAGCCTGGCAGGTCTGCCACCCACGGGAGGCCCCTCCGCCAGGACCCCCAGGGTGCAGGTCCCACCCACAGAGACCATCCCCGGTCCCGCCTGCGGCAACACCCGGCCTCCCCACCCTTTGACTGGTACAATGTCACTGCAGCAACCACAAGCAATTAAAAACAAGCAACAGGGAAAATATTCGGGAAGTTTTGAATGTTTTTTCCACTCTCTTAATGATTAAACATTCAACAACAGAAAACACTTGGCAGCTTACTGAAAGCCTGTTGATGGCACAGCAGCCGATAACAAGCATCCTACTTGATGACAGATAATCCTTTTTCCATTAAATCAAGAAAGCATTAAAATTGAGATACTGGCTAACTCCATTTAGAACAAAACAAAACAAACCCTCAAAATTCCCAAAGACCTGAGGGAACACAACAAAACACCTCAGCACTTTCAGAATTCTTAAGATGTATTTAGGGGACTCTTCTCCCTGGTGTGAAAGTACCAATTGGTGCTGGCCTTCTGGGTGGGCTCTTTCCGGGTGACACAGCACTGCATTTTCATCTATTCAATTTACCTTTTGAATCACCTGCTGATAACTTTTCAAACATACAGTCCAGCATTCTACCTGGCAATTGCTCCAGAGGCAAGCTAGAAAGCTACCTCCATCTCCTCATCTTTGCAGTTTAAAAATAAGGAGTTCCTTATTTATATATGAGGCTTTGTAATATTAGATATTAGAAAGGCTTGAACCAAAAATCCAAATTTGGATCCTGCTCTGAATTTTGCAGCTCTGGCCCTTCTCCAAATACTTCTGTTTGGCAAGCGGCAGAGTGGAGTAACAAGAGAAGGCAACATACATAAGTTATGGGATCTGTATAAAAACATTAAGCTCAACCCCTGATCTCAAAACTACACAAACACACACAAAAAACCCTAACAAAACCACCCCAAGCCCCAATTAATTAAAAGATTAATCAGTGCTTCAGTATGAATCTGATCACCCAAACCTGAGCAGTACTGTCATCTCACCCAGTTACAGTATTTTTTTCTGATTCATTTATATGGCATCCAGAAAATTTTAGGGGGGGGTTCTAAGCGTTCTTTTCAGATAGAGATTTGGGTTCCTACTTGCCAACAGCATACACACACGCAAATCAAACAGAACTGCCCCAAATGGCAAGCAACCCAGCTACAGAGGCCTGGGATGATAATCCTGCAATTCTGTGCTTATTAAGAACTCATTAGAAATGCTGCTCTGAATCACAGTGTCACACCATCTGACTTGCTTCAACGAAGGGAACTCCTGTGGTGGAAAGTAAAATGTTTATGAAACAAGGAATTGCATATGTTTGATGCTGTGAAGACAACAATTTAATGCACCCCTATGCATTTTAAATGAACAGCAGTAAAACTCAGCCAAATATTTTATTACTTGAATATTGTTTTTCCCCCATATACTTTATTAGATCCTATTGTTTCAAGAAACAAAGACAAAAAAACCCACGAGCAAGAGTGAAAAATCCACTCTTCGTAAAAGCAGATTTACAAAGATCTTTTTTCTGCAAAGCTATTCCGTCCAACTCGGAGCCAGGATATTCAATAAAACCTCAACTCCATTCTCAAAAGGTTACGTAAAGGTCAGCATTCATTTTATTCAGGTTTATTTTCTAACCTTGTAAAAATGCCTGCAGACCAAATTGGCTTCCACACCTGCTGACCTAGAAACTCCACCACTGTGGTGGCCGTGCCCCGTTTTGGAAAGTTGCTTCTCCTCCCACGCCGATCTGGCACTGACTGCTGCGTGCCGCTGACCTGCCCGCTCCCGGCGGTCAGCAGCACGGAGGAAGGCTTTCCCAATAGCAAGGGGATGCATTTCAGCAGAGAATCATAAATGCTTTTTTAAGCCACTTTGGTGAGAAGGAATTCTTCCAGGGGGAATTCCCCCCAAAAGGAGGGCTTCATCCCTAGAGGAATGTGTAGTAATAGATAAAGGGTGTACCTGGACCTTGTTCAAGAGAATGCAAGATCTCCAAAACAACCCATGGAGGGGATGGAGCGGCCATCCTCCAGGAAAAGAAGTAGAGTTGCAAAAGTGACAAATGGTGTAGGATTTATTTCGCCCAATTCAAGAGATCTGCACCACAGATGGTTACACCCTGGCACACAGTTTAAAATTTGTTTACAGTCAAAGAGAAATAGGTACATAAAGTGATCAGATTGTTTTATGGAAACGTCTTCCCTAGGAGATGGCCCTCACCTCAGAAATGCATTTTTCTCCACAACGGCTACAAGGGAGCTACCTGGACCAACTCATACAGAAACAGATGGAGTCTAATGAAACAAATTCCACTTTCTGTTCCGATCCATTTGGGGAAGCAGAATGTGAAGGAGAATGACATGCTGCTAAATGCTTTGCCCAAGGAAGGCTGACCTTCCCTGAAATCATCAAGAACTACTCTAAAATATGGTCTACAGCCCAATTTTTTTCCTATGTATTTGTGACTGCTCATACACCATATTGGGAAATATGTTCGGGATAGGAAAGTCTCACCATCACCTGGAAACAACAGAACCATAAAGCCAGGGAAAACTGGGTTAGTGACAAGAAATTTTTGCAGTTTTACACCGCATCTCTTAGCTGAGGGGCTCAAAGTACTTTTTCAAAGGGGGTAAACACACTTGTGATGTTTCACAGATTTGGTGAAATGTGTGCAGCCTGTACGCCTGTCAATGATAATTATTAGCTCTTCCTCACAAGGGGGTTAGTAATCTTTCATTGAAGAATTGTAAGTTTTGTTTCCCACCTCCAACAATGAATTAACCAGGAGGTAGGAGGGAATGGTGGCTGGTGCATTTTGGGCTGGGGGCACAGAATAACCACAAAGAGTCTGTCACCAGTTACAGGAAATTTTAAGTTCTCCACTCAATTTTGACAGACCATTGAACAAAATATAGACGGTTGGGTTTTTTTTCCTCTTAATCCCTGCCTCCCTCTCCCAAGCTACAAAAAATTGAAAAAGAGTAAAAAGAGTAAATGCAGATGGATTGGTCTACAGATTAATCCAACCTGACTCAAGAAATCCATGTTTTAAAAAGAAAAAATACATAAAGGGTGTAACAGGAATTTCAACTGCAGAGGAAAACTACCAAAAAGGTGTTTGCACCTGCATTCGCAAAGAGCCTGAAACATATACCCCTTGAGTTTCCCTCTTCACTGCCAGGTATTTTATTAAAAATATCAAGACTGTCAATCATTTTTTCTGCTGACCTAACCATACAAATAAGTAGCAATTCCTATTATGAAAAATCTCAATGGCATTTCCCAAATTGCAGAACATTTGCTCTGCCAACAGCTAAGTGACGATCCACACTTGCTGACAATGCCTAATGAGGAGTGATGGATGCAACTGCAGGAGGGAGCAGG
>NW_009212226.1:53769-57703 GCF_000690835.1 Fulmarus glacialis
AGGAATGATATAAGTCATAAGAACGAACAGAGCCTTCCAAAGATTAGAAAATATTGGTGTTCCAATCAGCTAATCTGGTTTTCTAGCACGGTATCAGGAGCCCAAAACTAACACGGGCACAATTCACCTCCTACTCCCCCTTCAACATGAGACAAACTGGGCCGTAGGACATATAATTTTGGCACTGCCCAGCCTAGCTCATGTGGTTTTCCAATACAACTTCTAGCTAGAAGAGCGATTTTAGGACAAAAATTATGGATCTGAAACCCACACCCACGTCCAACTGAAATGGCTGCAAAAGCAACGCTTTGTGTTTGCCACGCCACGCCGCCTGGTCCTCAGCTCAGCTTACACACAAGATATTGGGGAGGGGGAGGAGAGAAATTAATCTCTCGAGCAGAATTATTATATTCAAATCCTAACAGATGCCTTTAGGACAAGAAGAGCCGAGATGCAGGCAAGGTGAAAGAAGCTGGGGCCAACCCGTGCACAGATGCAAGCACCAGATTACTATTTACAACAGTAAACAAGTACTCATTGAAGAATCATCACCAGTTATTCGCAACAGTGAACAAGAAAACAAATCCGTCCGTTCCTTCAATGTTCGCAGCTACAGACCGGATTTTAGATTAATACAGTGAGCGGAGGGATTAAATTGCCCAAAACGGTTGGTCTTTTTCTTTCACACCAGCAAGAGCAGACCCTCAGCCGACACCTTCCTCCCTCGGTCTCCTCCGCATCTCAATCCTTGTGCCACACCACTTTTCCATACATACATCGCTGGCTGTCTCCAGCTATAGGATATTCTTTGGCAACTTAAAGTAATATTGAGTAGACTCTGTCTCCACCACCATATGTTTGGGTACAGAAACATCATATACAAATAATACATATTTGGTAATACAGTACCCTCACCCGAAGAAAATAACTGAAACCCCATTAGCCTATATGCTCAGACAGCTGACTAGGGAGGTTTTCCCGCCTCGGGCTCTAACGTCTGGACAAAAAGCTATTAATAAATATGAAAGCTTTAATGAATCTAAAGGGAAATAAAAACAGGCAGATTAAGGCCCAGTGTCCAGCGAAGACCAGGGCAATTTACAAACCCGCCCAACCTGACAGTAATCAGCCAGGCTGGGCTCCCAAAGACGTGTTCTCCCTGTCTAGACTTCTAATCCGTCAATGGGAAAAGACACCTAATATTATTTCTGCCCATTTCAGCAACGCCGTAAGAACACATCCGACTGCCTCAGCAACTCACATACGCAACACGAAACAAAAACGGACACCGCTTTGCTGGATGTATTCAAGTGGCGCAGACAGGAAAAAAAAATACAGTTAGACAGTGATAAACTTTAATTATTGTAATCAAACAGCAGTTAAATATCTGTATGTGATGTTGTAATGCAAATAAATACTTCCTGATTTGTTTTTAAGCACAGCTAAGTAACTCTTTTATGTTCCCCTCCTCAATCCAAACTAATGGTCACTTTATAGACAAAAAACCAACAAAAAAACCACCACCCCAAAATCCCCCTAAACCCAGACTGGACTCCTAGAAAGCACATTTTTAAGTGTTCAGTACATACGTTGACCATGTCTGCAATTTTAACCAGCAGGACTTAACCTATTGTTTCATTTTAAGGGACTCCACATGTTCACAATTACTTGAGCTACTTTTGTCGAACATTTTAATTTAATAAACAGAATAAATTAAGTATGAGTTGAGATAATGAATAACTCATTGTCCCGCTCAAGGCCTACATCACACACTATATTTATATTTGTCTGTACAGTGGAAGGACAAGCACAGACTTGTTTGTGATCCTCAAGTCCAGTATTTCAGTAGCTGCTATATTTTGCTATACTACTATTTTCATTGACAATACGATTTGAAGACTGAAACCCTTTTTATTTTTTTAAAAAAAACAACAAACTACCAATAAAAAACATCCACTATGCACAAACGTGTGTAGGAGAAAAGAGGCGGGGGGGAAACAATACAGAAGAGTACTGATCTAGGTGTGCCAAACCCTTTGGGAAGCAAAGGAGGAATTGAACACGCCAACCTGCCAGCACACACAACTGGCACAGCAGGGGAAGAGGGGAGGAAGAGGAGGGAAGGCAGAAAAGAGGAAGCTCTCTTCTGCACGTTACACCTAGTCCTGTTAACAACAGAGCACTGCCATTTTCACAAGCAGCCCTCTACAATCTCTCCCACTGTTTATCCATCACCAGCACACAGCACCCGCTGAACAGAACAGCGGATCCCAGACTGCAACTACAGAAGGAGACTTTCCACTGTTTACTCTGAGCGCGGTGTGCACGACCTCCCTGGCAATGCTCCTCATCCTTGCTGCTCAGAAACAACCACAGCATCGACATGAAGATGCAAATTAACATTAAACTCCAGCCTCAGACTGCTTGATTGCAATACAGAAACGCAGCATTTCTAGTGGTCCCAGACAAAAGATTTGAAGATATCAAAGAAAAGGTTTTATTATAAAAAATAACTTTATCTTCAAACACTGCATTTCCACAGTATAACTCGCAGGGAATGGACGCTGCCTGAAAGCAGCAGGGAAGCCCCACTCCAGTGCAGGAAGCAGGTAGCCAGGGAGGAAGGCTCCCGCAGAGGTGAGGAACGTCTGTGAAAGTACCAGGAGACAGGGCTGCAAGGTGCTGGCAAAACCTCTGCTGGTCACAGGCACTTGGCACCAGGCGAGCCACTTACACCAGGCAAAACGCTGCATTCCTTTGTACCTAACGTGGGCTCGGGCTACTCACCAAGTTTACCTGCATCAAATAAGCAGCTTTCATTTAAAAGGCTAACACATGCGCTCTTTTTCATTGAAAAGAAAACCCATAATAAAAGCAGAGGTTTTACTTAGTAGCCATTTTGTCTTCAACTTGGACATGATACCTAATCTGAACGCAATGTAAACATGCTCTCTGAGGCTCATTTCCAAACAGCACGTTCATGGAAAGAGAAGAAAATGTAAAAAGGCCGTCACTAAATACCATAATAAATGAGAAGGGTGTAAGGATTTTGTGATCTAAGCAGACAGGAAATTCTGCAGTTTGTATTCCTTCTCTAGGTCACATTGCAGAGAAAACCAAAACAAAAGGTAGCAAGTGTGGATTAAGGACACTGAATTATTATCTACTGTTTAAATTAAAAAAAAAAACCAACCAACCAACAAGCAGACAATAAATGCCATTTCAGTATGCCATTCAATAAAAGAATCTGAAGGAAAAATTGTATTTAGATTCTTTTTCTTTTCCAGTTACATCAATTCAAACCACAAAATCTAACTGTAACATGAAGTAATACGCAAGATAGATCAGTATGTTTTTTAGGATGAGTATATGTATATAAATATATATATGGTGTGTATATATAAAGGAAAATATTATACGAGTAACCTATATTTACAACTCCCAACTTTCACAATACTTTATCAGCCCCCTCAGCCAAAAGCAGCTTTTAAAAACATACACAAAATATAAATGCTGCAAGTGACAGCTTCTTGCGGATTTTTTTTTAAAAAGCAGAATATTTTATTTGCAGGGCAAGCTAAACTCAATTTATCTCTTCTCCCCAAATGCACACAAAATAAATATTCTTAAGTAAAATGGTGGTTTACTATGAATGTTTTTTTAATTTTTAGGAAAAGAAGACCTGGATTCCTGTGCAGGAACTTGCAAACCATCATCACAAGTTTCAGCCAAAATTGCATTTCAATTGCCAGACTGGAAACTCAGAAGAACAGAGGTTTACAGGGAGGCTGGAAAAAATGCACCCTTACTGCAACGCTCTGCATTCCCCGCTGCATCAACGCTCTGTGCCGGGGTCTCATGTGAACGTTAAAAAAGACAGACGTAAAAACACAGGGCCGTATGAGATGCCGACTGACTAAAATGCCTTCAGCAG
>NW_009212227.1:0-6112 GCF_000690835.1 Fulmarus glacialis
ATATAAAAATAAATGAAACGCTCATGTCAAATAAGGAAAGGAAATCTGGAGATCCAGGAACTCAAACACAAAGCTTGGAGATTCTCACATTGTCACTGAAGACAGTCACACCACTCTTGGGGAAAGCAAGAAGTTTTTACTGGAGCAGCAAATGCGCTTTCCACCCCTTCCTTCAAATTTTTGATGCTTTGGCTTCGTAGCAAGTCACTGGGTTGCACTACCGTAAAACAATGTCACCGTAAAACAGTGCATCACATATCACCCACCCCTCATCTCAAAGGGGCAAGGTAGAATTTCCAAAAAAGGATGGTTTCCTCAACTCCAAATTTCACTCCAGCTTTCAGTCCTTATTCCTGAACAAGGCAGGATGCTCTGAAAAGGAAATAATGACATTCCCAAAGCTCATTACTCATTCCAGATGACTTTCAAATTATCAGGTGGAATATTTGCTTCCCTATAAAACAATCTATCCCACTTTTTAATGAATGAGTGATGGCTGGGATGATACTGCTACTGAGCCCAATTTTTTTTTAATCCTCCGTTATTTCAAAATCTTACAAACTACCATCTGTGGAGATACTCAGTGAGCATTTGATGAGGGGTAGTATGTCTTGTTTTACCAAAGCAGTAATATCAACCGTTGCAGTACACATATTGGGTCACAGAGGAAAAAACAACATATTTCAAATCAGCTAAGAAACCATTTGAAAAGGAACACACAGCCTCTCCAAGCAGAGCAGTATGAGCTGCTTCCTATTTGGAGTCATTCTGACTGATCAACAAACTAAGCCAGCAGATGCTTATTTTCCATTTTAACTTTTATGGTGTATTAGATTTAGTCACCTTGTCTGGCATGAGTTACGAAAGAAGCATTAAGAAAACATCTACAGAGGGTCAATTCCATTTTAACCTTCAACAACAACAAATATCATCAATGCCAGTTAGCTGGCCACAAGCCTGCTATTAAATTAATAACAATAAAACCCAGGAGAAATAGTTCTGGCAGTCTCAGATGCTATGCTTACATTTATATCCTGAGTTACTGCAGTTCAGCACTGGACTTATGGTTGGCTGATTAAGAAAAATATTATCATAAGAGATAAAATTCACAGCTACAACTTAATTTCATCTTGAGGAAGGGAGAGAAGAGAGATCACCTGTAACCTGCTAATAAGCATCAAGGATGGTGGTAGAAAATAAGACCAACAAGGTTGTCATTTTAAACCCAGTATAAATTATCTGCTTTTTAGGAGTCATTTCTTAACTATGGGTTCAGTCACTAGGAAAATGAAAGATTGAGAATCAGCATCTTCAAGTGGGTATCAGCCTCCGGAAAAAAAAAGAGCTGAAGATGACTAAAATGACCATTTCAAACATCTGAAATTAGCTAATTTATACCACTCGCATAACAAGTGGGGTTTTGCTTTCTCCATCCCAGAGCTACGGAGAAACATGAATCCCAATAAACAAATAAAGAAAAAGCAAGTTCAAAGCAGAGATCAGGAAACACTCGACAGTCATAAATATTTTATTGAGGCACAATTGCTGTTTCATTCAGGAAATTATTTGATACCATCAAGGGCTGAATAAGAGTTGGAAGTAGAGAAGGGACTGGGCAAGCCAAGTAATTACTCTGGTCGTCAGAATCGGTTGACTTCATCCAGATCAGCCGCTGCTGCACAGAACTTTAAAAACTATTTTTATTTGCACATTTACTAATTCAACACTAAAAAGGGATAAGAGTGAACATACCTACTGCAGTGAGAGAATATTGCCTGCCAGGTTGGTATGGGTTGTCAAAGCAGGTTAGGGGATGTAAACAGCCTCTACGAATTTCAGTAGGAGTCAGTTTGGGCTCCTTTGTTTTAACATTCTCCAGCTTTTACCTTGATGTCACTGACAAATCAGTAATCATTATGTCACCAGTCTCCGATACAGTCGTTCTGGACATCTTGTTCATGCATCTGCTACTCAGCCCATTTTCTTTACATCAGTTGGCATCAAAGATTTTTCTCAATTTTAGCTCTTGCCATGTCACCGCCTGCAAGTAGCCTCCGTCTTTTGTGAGGGCTTCGATAGAGCAAGCGCCATCCTCTGCTTCTAGGAACGCTTTTTCCTTGGTGTTTTTGTTATAATAGCAACTGCAGTATTTTCTGTGAACACTCCCGTAACAGCTAGCACATCATAAGCAAAGCGATGCACCAGTTAATACAAACCTGCTTCCCTGCAACAGTATGCAAGAGCAGAAGGATGCATTTGTTATAATGTAGTCTTTAGTAAGTTTTTCTATATATTCCATGCTTCAGCATCCACATTTATTGTCATTTCACCACCTCAGGAACTCTCAGTATGTGCATTTTATGAATGGGGATTTTTAGCTGAAAAAAGTTTATAGGACAGTGGCAGCGCTCTCCAGGCTGTGCCTGTGCCCTGGCCACAGCTCTAAGAAAGTGAAGGGGGTGGTAGTCCTCACTACCTGAGCTATTCATTACAAGTAAAATTCATGATTCCACACCTTTGCAGCTTTGCAAATCCTTCAACAAGAGGCAAGAGCTTCTTGGCATGCAGTACCCATCGTTTTTCACTGCACAGGCTGAAAAAATAATTTTCAGGCTGAAAATGAGTCACAAACTCTTCCCCACCAAATGTTACGTTCATCTTCCTGGTCCCTTTTTCAAAGGTAAATACTTAAAAATATACTTAGAATCAAAACTTATCTTATGGATCTATAACCATCTAAATAGAAGGATTTGTCCTCTGGAGGTGCCTCTCTAGACTCACCAGTACCTACATAAGTTAAACAGCTTTTTGATAGCTAAACGTTAATTGTCCAGCCTGAGTGGATTGTATTGTCATTCCCCGCATTGTCATCCCCCAGCGGGCACACGTCAGCTCTGCGATGAGGGGAGATGCCCAAACCTGCCGGGCGCAGGGGTCTGGCGCTCAGCCCCGGGGAGGGCAGGAGGACGCCTCGCACGGCTGCAGGGAGGCTGGGCTGGAGCTCACAGCACACATCAGGTTCGCAACCTGCATTCCTAATCAAACTCTCATCTACAATGGGAAAAGGTTAAGAAAATAAACTAGTGAGGAATTTCCTGGTGCATTTAATCTCTTACAGCATGAGATGATTAAGCTATCTATGCATGAAGAGGAACATTACCAACATTGACAGGGAAGATGGCGATTATCCCACGGTGTCTGACTGTGATCGCAACTCCTTCCAGTAAATTAAAAGCTGCTATTAAAAGAAAACACAGAAGCTTTCCCCATTACATTGTTTGCAGGAACAGTGTTACACAGATAATGAATCACTGGAGGGTGAACATGGATGCCTTCGGAGTTTCCATAGGAATTCAATGAGCAATTAGCGTTAATATCAATGTTGCTAAAACAAGGTGTTACTCAATCCTCTCAGTAACCATAATTATATACAATCAGCCTGGAACTGAAGACCCAAACATATCCTAGGTGTCATCCTCATGAAGTTAAACAGCCCTATTTTCAAACACAAAGGTGTTAGCAGAGATGGAAGGTGAAATTAGGGGCTATATTTATTGTGGAACTATCTCTGCAAGTATAACATGTGCTGGACAGTTTGTAACAGCACTTGCTCAGCAGGTTGCCTCCAGAGAGGTATCATATTTGATTAAAGACAAAAAGCAGAAGAAATACCCCATATTGCTACTAGCAGACTTTTACAAAGCCACACAGATTTTCAAGCTCCCATGACAACTTTGGAAAATGTTGCTTCCATTTCTATCTTACAGGGAAAGGAAAGAAGCTCTCATTGTTTTTATTTGAAGAGATTCTCTTAAAATTTATGGTCAGCTTGTTACATTTTGAATCAGCCTTTTTCACCCTGGTGATTTCCATAAAGTTGCAGAGCTCCCACGAGCTTAAAATCTGTGTCTTTCGAGTCCTGTTACTGCAGGCTGATGTGACACATTTCAAATTACCAAAAGATAAAAAAATATTCCAGGTAGATAAAGCACAAAGGAAGAGGAATTCTTTTCATATAGGCATATATTGCCACACAAGCTACTTCTAACTGCAAATAAATGCTCCTCAATTAAGGCTGTCATCGCACAGCGAGCCCCTGCCCCTGGAAACAGGCAGCGGGTGGTTTTTAGTAGCATCATGGCAACACTTTGCAGGGTGAGAGAAGGCTGGACAGTGAACACAGCTGGTGCCCTGGCAGAAAGTCAGAGGCATCAAGGGATGTTCTGGGAAATGCTCAAGAAAGCAGCACAAGGTTAATAAGTGGCTCCTATTTAGATTTCCCCTGCTCAGAAGGGTTTTGCTGCCAACTGCTTCTTACATCACAGCACAGATTTTTCCTCCTACTGACATTCATAGTATCATTATGGTTCCCCAAGTGGACATTTTCAGATGCAATTTATTATATTCTCTTTAACTCTACAGAGTTATGGAGAGCCTTGGGACATTCCCTGCCACGCAGCATTCCAGTAACTGCCACGGGGACGGATAGCTGTAAAATACAGTTATAAGATGAAGCAGGAAGGAGTGCGATGTGAACTTATCACGTACTACGTCAGCCTTAGGTGCAGCAGTCCCTCCACCTTCACGTTCAGAACCAGATTAAAAGACAAAATATTTACAAATAAAGTTTCCAAAATGTTTACAGAAATTTGGGAGCAAGACTGTTTTGCCTGTTAAGGACCAATGACTTGAGAGGTGGCCCCAGCAGAATGAGCTGCACCAAGGGTTCCTTCTCACAGCTGGACTTGGGGGTAGGAAAGAGCTTTTCATCCTCATCTATCATTTCCAAATCTATTTTCTATGCCAAGGCCAGAATGGGAACAGGCAGGATTTCACAGGCCACAGGGCAGTACCCTGGACCACTGACCAACCACTTTTTGCTTAGACAAAACACTTGGGAAGCTTAAATGGGTGCATTCCTCTTCCCTCAACATAAAACACTGTCTACCTCCTGATTTCTACTACTTTTAAGCTAGTATTAAGATAATGGACAAAGGAGGTTCTATAAATTAGTTATTTAGATTAATCAAGCAGCTGGAAGGACCAGGACTTTCATCTGCTTCTTGCTTTATAGTTAGAGTTAAAAGGAAAAGCAACAGCAGCTTTGCACTAAGGAGCCTCACATAACTAGTGATCGCCTTGCAACCCAAGAAAGCGAACAGAGTGGGCGAGAATGCTGCACACAGTAATAATATAAAGCTGGTTTATTAATCCTGAAGTCAAAGCTTGCACTTTCACACTCCAGTTCATTCAGGTTTACATAGAAAGCCAGACTAAAAGTGGCAGTAAATGATGGAGTTTCCTGCCAAATCAACCCCAGGAAATGCAGGAATCCCAGTCATTACAAATTGACACCTCACCGGATTTCCAGCACAAAACAGAGGCGGTAAATTCGCTCTTTATGACAAATGAATGCCAGGCCTGCTGAAGCTTGCCCAGGAAAGGCAAATAACCCCACTAATGGAAAGGAACTAGGAAGACATCTGTTCTACCGTTTTACATTATCTCCAAATTAATTATTTTGACCTAGAACTGGGTAAGTTACAAGAAAAAACATTTGGCCTTAATCAAGCTATTAACATGTTCAAGGTAAAACCTGACAAAGAATTTTGGCCAAAATCATAAAAAAGCCCAGGTTGACATGGACCTTGAAAGATAATGTGGTCCAGCCTTTTGCGAGAAAGGAAACCTAGATAAGAACAAAAGCAATACTCTTTCAGAAAACTTTCTATTTAGCTATTTTTAGAATGGAAAGTTTCAGATTTTCATTCAGGAAAAAAGTGAAGAGACAGTAAAAAACATTAAATATCTAAACCAAAGGGGAATACAAAAAATCCCCAACCAGAATCAGAGGTTTGAAGTGAGTTGTCATCAGAACAGTTCATCCAGCCCTTAGCCAGGCTCTGGAGATACCTTTGAGATAAAGGACTTGGCTTCATCCCCTGCTGGTTTTAGCAACATATTTGGGAACTGTTATTAAGCCTATGCTTGATGCTGTGCTCCTGCAGCACGTTTGATAAAGATGTGTGCATAAGCTGCAACGGAGCATAACTTTACTCTCATCCTCTCCAAACTCAAACCTGATTGTGGAAAAAAATTGTACCTGCCTTTT
>NW_009212227.1:6155-21751 GCF_000690835.1 Fulmarus glacialis
CTATTTTTATTCCAGAAAATATACTTTGGGAGACAGATACATAGATGCCAATTATTCACATCATGTGATTCACAGGGGCTTTGCCTAGAAAGCTTCCACTCCACTCATGCACGTATCTGATTGCATAGTTTTGTTTTTTATCAAGCACCCTTTCTGTATTTTTCCAAGAAGAAGGGGGGGGGGCGGAAATCTGTCTTTGGAATGATGGAAAGAAACAAGCCAGTGATTAGAACTAAAAACCCTTCAAATGACAAGCTTGTTAGCTTGCTTAAATTGATGCAGTTAACTGACCGTACAAGCTTTTTCAAAATACAAAGCCCTTTTCCATACAGTGGGGATTCTCACTTGTTAGAAAGAATGATTCCATTGTATATTTTGTAGAAAAAGGGTCCTGAACAGCCTCTGCTGTACCAATTCTTATAAAAGACTAAAGAGAGTATGACATGAAGTGCACACCCAGTAATCAGGTTTGATGAGTGAGGAAAGCTTTGAATTACATTACAAAATGTTCCACTCATCACATGTTCTGAGTACAGGCTCTAAGTGGGCAGACTGAGAATGTAGGTCAGGCTTTTCCTATTTTCCCAGCTTGCTTACCTGTTCCTACTTCTGTAAGACCTCACAAACACCTTGCTGCACCCAAGTGAGCTGGATCAGTGGCAAAGTCATGCTGACCCCAAGGAACTAGTGAAAACACCTCCCTGCACAAAAAAATCCCAGCCTTACATTATACAAGATGCTTTACCTGGAATTTTAGTTCACTTCTCTGGATATGCAAGAAACCTGTTTCTATTTGACTTCTATAAGCTTCCAGGTAGAACTAGAATAAAGATAAAAAGCAGGAAGGAAAGTCTGTGCATATAAAAGACATCAGAATTAGAGATAGAAGAGAGAAATGGAAATGTTCTGCTTCTTTTCTTTCCCAAAGAGAAGTGAAAGTTGCGTTTGCCCTAGAGAACCAGTGCCTGCAATCCCAGTTTACACACAGCTCGACCTGGAACAGCAAACAATGGCTGCTGGCTGAGGATGCAAAGCTGCAATTGGCTTCAAAGTTATCACCCTGTGCTGGCTTCAAAAAGCAGCAGAAGCCCCAGGTGAAAACAAGCCCTTTAAATGAACACTCACAGCAAGGTAGAGATCCATAGGAAATTCAAATCACTAATAAAGGATTGTCCTTGGCCTGGCAGTAGCTGACCGATGCAGAACATCTCTTCACTGACATCCACGACTTCCAGCTTTTTTGATAGACTGGAACTTCCCATCTTCCTTTCTATGACATCCTAGCCATAAAAAGGAATTTCCCTGCACCTTACACAATTCTGAGAACTAAAAGCCCTTACACCAGCCTCACACGTTCCAGTTCATTAACAAGCCCTGCTTTGGCAACGAAGACCAACTCAAACTGATTTACAGTGATAAACAGGAAACGAAGACCTGCTTTGATTACACCTCCTTCTTGGAATACAGCACAAAGCACCAATGACTATGGAAGGCTTTTCTACTGACTTTGCCTTCTGAAGGACTCTTATTTAATGACAGTACACATTAGAAATATGTTGGTGCTCTGGGATTTTTTCAAGCAGACAAATGCTTTCAAAAACTGCCCCCAAATCACGTGTAGTGGACTGATCCTGGACTTGCTTGTGCATAATTAGATCTGGTTAACACCCTCAGAACAGGGCCAAACACTGACAGTGGCTAAGGCAAGCCAGAAAGGTGCCAGTCCAGGACTAACATCATCAAGAGCAGGAGGAAAAAAGGATAAAGTTACAGAAAGCAGCACGCTGAGCTGCTCTGTCCAGTTCTTACGACAACAGCAACACCATAACCTATGGCAGCATCTGCTCCAGCAACATCTAGAACCTCCAACAACCAGGTACCATCATGCTGTAGTGCAGAGATGTACGAGGCACTCTGAAGTCTAAAAAAGTCTAAGTGACTCCAAGGGAAACATGAGCACAGGCACAGAGAAACAGCCGAGGCCACGGACCAGAGCAGCGGAGCAGCCAGAGCAGAATTGCATCTCTGCAATTCTTGGTTTATTGTGCAATGCCTAAGCTCAGGGTCATTACCTACCTAGTGAGGTGCCTCCGACATCATCTCTTTGCATGGGAAAAGCTATATTATTTTAAGGATCAGTTTCAGTTATGTTGCTAAACAGCCCATTTATTTGTTGCTATGCTACAGAGCAAATATTTTTGCCATTTGGTTTGTTTAATCACAAACAAAAAGCTATGGGGAAGTAATTTTCTGTTCTGATTTACTACAGGGAAAAGCTATCCTTAAAGTGAGAGCAACTTGGCTTCATGGGTAATTCTTAGAAGTTAAGCATGGAATATTCTGTCTGATGCCAAGCTTCGGGATTACCTTAAGGCAATATGCATAGATCAGGGTGGTGATGAAAAGTCAACAGAAGCCCTTCCCATCCTAGGCGCCAGATGAGAAATTTTCCTCAAATGCCTGGTAAGAAGGCAGCAGCGATGGAGGGAGCAGACAGGAGTGGCTGCACCGGCATGATGTGCCCACTCTGGTGCTGAAGCACTTCACTGTGCTTCCACCGCAGAGCATCACTCAGACGCTCAGCCCTGACAAATCAAGAGTATTCACCATTTCTGTCACCAGCTGTACCAAACACTAACCTCCCCACCTTCTGTACTGAACAAGTTTTATTTAACAAGATTAACACTATCCAACTGGTCAGGCATGAGCGGGTGCTGTGCTGGAGGGGAGAGGGGTTACTTGCTTTGCTTGCAACTTGATTTCAAGCCAAGGCTTGGCTGACTTCTTCCCTTTGTGGGTGAAGTATTGTGTCCTGCATTGCACAGACAATGCTGCCCCTTATGTGGAGTGTTTTGCAGACAGGATCTCATCTACAACAGAGCACTTTCAGTGTATGACATCAGAGCACATTAAACTTGCTCTTAGTTCAATAGAAAATTCATTGGGTTTTTCATTTTGATGCCAGAGCAAAGAGGAGAAAAAGGGATTTATGACTTTATGAACTCTGATGTTTCAGGGAAAAAAGTGGAAAGAGTTCAACTCACCCTGAAGTGCTTAAGTGTTGAGATCTTGAGTTATAAGTGAACATCAAATGTTTCCAGGAAATATGACAGAATTTAGCCCAGCAAAAAAGGGCCATCAAAGCAATTATCCATCTTGGATCTCACTTAATATTTCAAATTGTGTTGCGCTGACCTAAGGACATAGTAAGGAATTTGACCCACAATATTAACTATGGAGGAGAATCTACAGATGTCCCTGATAAATGCTCTGTAACTGTTACATTTGTTAGAAAATCAGACATACGGACAATAGTTATTAAAAATAATGATAACGGTGTTCAACAATTTGGGGATGAAGGAAGGAAATTAAGTGGATTTCAAGAAGTCATTACTCAAGAAATTAAGTGCTAATCTTTTCCCAAAGCATCACAATAAATGGATATGATAAAGCTGATAGAATTAAATAGTCTTTAGCCACAGAAACACTATACCTTATCACATCATCACACCTACATTTAAGTGCCAAGCAGAATATGCAACCTCCACAAAGATTTTCTTACTCTAGCTAAACCCTGATATGACAAGAACTTCCTATCTTCTGCATAATCAGTTCATGTGGTCACGTTCTTCGTCAGCCAGTGAAAGACACTGAGAAAAACTTCCTTCATTTGTTTTATGTGTTTGCATGCATGCCCATTATGTACAAATATTTGTATTACCCAAAGCTATAACTTAAAGGAAGCAGGACCAGGAAGAGAAATACAAGAGCTTTTCAAAACATGTCTGCCAAGGTTCACTCAGGTAATATTTGCTTGGTAATAGCCACAGGATTTATATTCAGAAAAGCATATTAGAATACTTAATTTGATCTTCTGTGTACCAGAAGACTGAACTTCAGTCATCCACAGTACCAAATAATATACTTGGATTTGACTGTGTTTAGCTAATATACATTAGCTAATATACATTCTACTCTTGGAGTAATAGATTCTCAACCTTTTAGTATCTTCATTGCCCTCAGCAGTTTGTTCTAGAATATAATCAATAAATTGCATTAAAAACATGCCCAGTCTCTAATTTCAATTTGTATGGCTTCAACTTCTAATGAAATACTATCTATTCTCTGGCAGATTAAAAAGGCCTTTAAGTACCAAAATTCTCTCTGATAGGGAAAGTGACTACATTTAAATCACCACTCAATCCTTTATATGTTAAATAGAAAGTGTCAAAGCATTTTGTCCTATCTCCAGGGAATTTCTATAGTCTTACACTCTCCATTTTAAACGCATTTTCCAAACGTAATAAAAATTGAAACAGTAACAATAAAACATTGTCTGATCAGTCCCACTTTACCTCTAAACATCGCTTTGCAAAGTTGCAATAAACATCGCTTTGCAAAGTTGCAAAGTGGTAAAATAAGCAGGTTTGTTTTACACAGTAATACCAGAACAAGGGCAGGAACATTGCACAGGATAGCGTGTAGCTCTCCAAAGGGGAAATAGTATATGCTGTGCAAGAGCATAAATTAAAGTAGCCACGTATGCAGTGAGAACACATTGGCACTGGCCAGTGCCTTCTGCTTAGTCAATCTCTGCCTGCATTATTCTTTTACTATCTTCCACAGCCTCTGTGGATTATAAAATGAAAGGGCAACTTGATTGACAGGGTGTTAAAAGTCCCTGCAGCCCTCCAATCCAATTTGGATCATTCTCTACCCATCAAGCTCCTGGAAAGTTATTCTGGGTGTAACTCTGGAATTTCCCCTTTGCAGGTGACCCCGGTCCCTGGGATCTCAGCTGGGCACCAGCTTCTGGCACAGTTGAGGAAAGCTCCTGGGCATCTGTTTGGCAGCATCAATCCTTTTCCTACTGTAAGAAATTCACACAACTCCATTTTCTCACAGCTGCTGTGAGCACACAAGTGCTGTTTTGACATACTGAGAAAAACTGCAGGCTTTTTTTCTTCCCCTCCTAGGGAAAAAGAAAAAGTGAAACTAAACTGCGCTCCCTCTTTCGCCTTACTCAGCACCAACAGATGCTCTTTCTAAGCATGCTGCAGCAGCTACATGTATGTTGCACTTGTTTTAAAGTTTTCCCATAGATTCAGTTATTTTAGTTCAGGACTAAAATTTGTGGCAGTAAATCTGACATAAGAAGATCACCACTGATGCCAGCAAAGCAACCTCTGGTAAGAGACATTTCTGTCATGTTTTAGAGCTTGCAGGCTCCTTCCAAAAAAAGACCAAAGTTTAAGGCTTCTTAAAAATGCCTTACAAATATCCATGTAGACAATCCGTTTACTCACTTCATATCTTTCCAGTGTAGGCTCTAAGCCAATAAAGGCTGATAAAACCCTGGGCCAAATCTCACCCTCTTTGACTCTCTCAACAAGCGTTGCCGAATGAAGGAGCAAGCTTTTTAAGATGCTGCCCACCCCACAAATCAGAGGAGCTATCAGACATTGCTAAAGCTGCCCTCAAGCACTGTCAACCGCAGTAAAGTTCCACACAATAGATTTCTCTTAGTTTGTTCTCCCTTTCACAACCTTTTTTCTATTTCTGCTCTACACCATTTGATTTATTCAAGACCCACAGAAAAAACATCAGGGTATTCGAAACTAAGCTCAGCAAGAGACAGCAATGTCAGAACAAGTCATTAGCTTAGATCTTAAACCCAGAGTGCACAGTGAATTACATTCACTTGCAAAGATGCTGTACAACCCATAGTGATAAAAAGAGACTTCAACTCTATGAAGGGACAGGTAGCATAAATCTTCACAGCTCTATCAATGCCAGTGGCTGGGCTATGTTCTGATCCCATTTGCTGCAGCATAAATGAATAACTTCACAAATGTAATATTGCCCCCAGAACAGAGCAAAGCTTACAGCCCTTGTGCAGCACAGATCTGCCCACCCTGAACACTATAAAAATCCAGCCTTGTTTTGTTGCACTCAAGGCTACTGACATCAAAATAAATAGCATCAATTGGTCCATACATTAAGTACAGTTTTCAGCAATTAACACTGGACATTTATTTTACTAGAAGGGAGTTATTTAAAATCTGATCTCAGCCAGAAAACCAAAAAAGTGGATTTTCAGCTTCATCTAAAGCCCAACAGTAGTTAGCAAAATATGGTCTTGACTTGCACTCCTTGAGGGTATTTATGCCCAGCAGCATCTCACAGGAGCGGTAAGTCCAGCATGCATGCAATACCTTTGCTCAGCAAGGACCACATTACCGCTCTGCCATGGATGAAGGAGAGTGGGTATTCAGATATAATTGGCATAAATTTGTTTTAAAATATTCTTTCTAGGAGAAATCCAACAGGCTCTGAAAAGTTCTCAGCTCCAGGTGTTACTGGGTCTTAGGTAGGGAATTTCCAATTACAAGACACTAAGGGCACAGAACTGAACTTCAGCCTCCCAGTGATTTCTGCCAGAGCTTTGGTTATCATATCCAGAGCTGATGGAATCCTATTGATGACATTGGCAGCTGGATGAAATCTTTTGGGAAAGAAGAATGCAAGATTAATATTTTTTCCACCCCCTATGAAACATGAGCTTTATATACCTAGCCCTGCTGATGCATCATAACCCAAATTATCTTAAATAATGATATAATTCCGGGCAGCTTGTTAATACAACTGTCTTCAATTTCACTTAGCAAATATTTAATTTGTCATCTACTAATTAAGTAACTGGCATGTTTTCCAAGATGTGGCAGCATGCAAAGGAGAGTTCTAGCCCCTTTCAGAGTGGTGTCTATTTTAAATTCAACTATGCACAACCTTTGGCTCAGAGAGTTAGAGAGAAATATCCCAACTCATCACATCCAAAATGAAATCTGTGGATTGCAATGCAGACAAGCATTATCACTTATTTTTCCACAATAGTCAGGGATTTTTTGATCAGAGTCAGTCTGCAGCTTTCAAAAAACCTGTCTCATTTTTATTTCTATACTCTTCTCAGCTTTGTCTGTTACACATTTTCAGTTATCACTTTACATTGCTCCTTCAGTAAACACATTTCACATGTTCTCCATTAGAAGACTCAGTTGCAGACAAGTAGCTGAGCACTGAGCATCATTTCAGGGTAGGTTATTTTTCACTGATCTGTCACAAAGTGTCTGACTTTATTTACATAGATTTGTTAAAGGTGTGTAACAAGTCTTGCAGGACTGTATATTTTAATTGGCGATTTTCACTCTGAAGAATTATTTCCTCTTGCATTCCTGATATTTTCTCATTTGAGTTCATCCTTATTTAACTGAAGGTTAATTCATGCAATTTTTTCCTTCAACTTGCAGTAGTTTTTAGCCATTTTGCCCTGATCCATTTTAATCAGCAGGCCATAGAATACATTCCTGGCAGCAGACTTGTTCTGCCCTCCCTGTTAGCAGGAACACCTGGGAGTAAACTGGGAATGTATTGATTTTTCCACATAGCTGCTGGCTACAAATCCATATTCATAATATAACATGGAATCTCTGGCTTTTATCAAACTATGAAAGAAAAATGAAATTGAAGCAAAAATATATACAAAAAGTATTAAATTAATGAACACTTTGTTCAGTCCCTTGGCACACAGCTATTGAAAGAAAAGAACATTTATGTTATACATCAGCTCAGTTTGCCAAACTCAGCCTTTGCTGCCTTTGTTATTATTACAGCTATCTCTGCTTGGACAGGAATGTTCTCATCATATTCCAGCCTATCCCTCAAGTGAAGTTGTACACTCAGGAGCCTGTGGCTTTACAACCTTCTGCCATTTATATAGCAGCTCTAGCAGAAGTTCCGAAAAATGCATTTTCACATAGCCCCTGACCAGTCCAAGATGACACCTTAGACCAGCCAGTCCTGCTGTTCAGGCTCTTTGCACACCAAGGAGATATCCTCCAGATCTTCTCTTTCGCAGAGTAACATCTGGCCTGAATGCAGGGACAGGGTGCTCCTCTCAGTATTCAGAACCAAAGGACAAAACAGTGTGGAAACCAAGACTTTTCTGTAGTTTACTACATACACTCGTGTCCTAAGGAAATATTCCCAGTAGGGGATTATAATATTAGCAAGAGTAGAAAATTATATTGTCAAGCCTTTGTCTTAAAAATGCTACTTTTATGAGCGGGCAGTAACATCCCTGTGCATGCTAAGGATGGTTATAACTACCAAGCATGGGACTAACACCCAGGTTATTTTCACAACCTTAAGGAGCAGCTGTGTGCTAAAACACTGCCTGGTGCCATGAGGCTTTAGGTCAGCTTCACAACATGATTGCAGAGCTCAGATGAAAGATGTTATAAAGCTCAAAGCCTCCTTAAGCAGCGACAGAAAGGTCATCCTGCACTTTCTGCCAGGAACCAGACTGATGGCAAAGTGTGACACGAGAACGCCTTGGAGGACCCAACTGCATTTGAGGAAGAGCAAGACGAGAATCTCCCATCGTACATGTACACAGAGGACCCAGACTAGTCTGTGACAACTCTGACAGAGTAAACAGATACAATATATTGAGATTTATTGTAAGTTAATGGCTGTGGCATTTTATAATGGTCAGTTAATAGCTCTGCAGTCTATTATATTAATATAACTTAAATACATTGAAAGGAAATTAACTCACCAAGGAATGCCAGCTCTTAGTTTCAGCAGATGGCTAAGCAGGTATTTTAAAAGAGCCAGCAAGTTTTGGCTCAGAGAAGACGAACAACTTTTAAAATTGCTAGCCCTTTTTTTCCCTAGTTAAGTTCAGGAGCATAGGGGACTTAAAGAAATCTCAGACAGCCCTAACATGCAGACTGAACTCGATTACAAACACACACAGCAAATACAAGTTACATAGGAGCAACCTGAGCCCTGCAGAGTGGCTACACCAAGCCAAAAGAGCTGTCATCTCCCCATGCCTTATTCAGGGTTTCTTTTACATTGCTGTCAGTAATGTGCATTGATAATTATTGAAGGCTGAATAATTAGTGCTACATTGTAATTTTTTGCTCTGAAGAGTATGGAAAGACACATGCTCAGTTCACAGAAGTTTGGCTTGGGATGTTCATTCTTATAAAAGACAGCAGGAAAGAAGGTATACAATACTGGCCTTAAAATAACTGAGTACTTGGCATGTTAACTTAAACCATTTTTTGATTAAGCTAACAGGCCTGATGGCCACAGAGAAACAACCCACTTACACTTCTACGAACCCCCCTCCAGGAGTAGTAACTTCTAGCAGAAACACAAGACGAACAACTGGAGGGGCTGGGGTCAAACAGGCCAATCTGCAGTCACCAGATGTGGCTGGAGGGCACCTTTAAGCATGGTCAGGCTCCGTTTGCCCATAAAACTTTTCTGCCAGCCCTTACCCCTTCCATTTTCAAGCTACACAGAACAGGGCCACATCTTATCCACACCAGTGCCAGGCACAAGAATCTCCAATCTCATTTGTACCTCCACGAGCTACTGTGCTGCAGGTTATTTACAGCTGAACATGTCTTAGTATTTTACCATAAGTAATGGACCTTAAATTCTCTCCTGTTGGCCTTCCACACTGAGATAGAGTGGGAAGAGCAAAAACAGAATCAGATGAGGCTATAGCTCAACCTCCTCCACAGCTGGAGAGTATCACTCTGGGCAAAGCTAACTACACAGCAGAGAGGAATCAGTTATATATTGGTTTTGAGAGGTTTTACTGGTTCATTAACTGTTGAGTAGCAATAGCCTACTCTTTTAGTTGCATTAAAGCAAGATAAATCCTCCGTGCTCAGAACAACTTGTAATGCAGTTTAGACAGAGTTATTACTAATGAGGTCTTGGGTTCAGATCCAGATGCTTAAAGAAAGTAACCAGCTCTGCAGTGCTGTTAATGCTGGGGAGGGCTCAGGGGATGACTCCTTTTTCTCTCTGGTCTAACAAAATTTAGACCTTTAATTATGAAATAAAGTTAAGAGAATTATTTTTCCCCACATACATATTCAAGGGGACTTGTCTGCAACATAGGTGAAGTGATATTACTTTTGGAAGTCAATTCTTTCATAGTTTCTAGAAAGAGATTTTGCAATTGAAGTGATATTTGGAGGAAGAGTCAACACTACTTATTCTGCAACTAATTAGTTGTGGCACCATAAGCAAATATTTCAGAAGGTACCCGTAACCACAGTTCTTCGAGAAATTCTCTTTACAGTTGAGAGTCCAAGGCAAATGTTCCTGCTGCTTATACAGCTCTATTCTACACAGGAATGGAAACCAAAGCCTGTCACATTTTCAGAGAACTGTCCTTTCAATATTCTTCGAAGACAGTTAAATTTGATAGAAAACAACCTTTAGCTCCTGCCAGCACTTCATGTAATCTCCACACAGAGACTACACTTCACAATGTCTCTACACAGAAAAACTTTTCAGTAGATTTCTCTCCTGAGATAAATCAGTGCTAAGCGAGACGGTCCTTTACACATGTTGAAAGCAGAAATCCTGATTAATGTCACATTAACTCTATTTCTTTTAAGCTTTGACAAAGTTAATTCTGTTTGAGCCTCGTGCATGAGACAGCATGAGTTGTGTTCCTACTGCAGTGCTATCTGTTGAGTAATTTTCAAGTAACAGCCACATCAGTCCTGTGCTATAATGCTCCAAGTTCATTCTTTCCTGGAATTTTAGACCTTCAACTTACATGGTAAAGGCCCAAGAACTTCTAAAATCTGGAACTGCAAGAAAATTTCTAGAATCTGCTAGTATTGGCACACTTGCTTACATGCACCAGCTAAAGCACAGTCCCATATGTTTTGCATTCACTGAAAACATCTTTGGCTCATGATATTCCAGTGACTCCATCCTCGTTGTGTCCATGCATTTTAGGGATTTTATAGCAGCAAAAAAAGCAGGCTAAATTGAAAAAGGAAGATAGTGTATACAAAATGTCAGTTCTCCTGCAGTACTTTGTACGCTAAAACTACAAGGAAAAGTTACCCAATGGCATTTCTGGTTGGAAAGCCAGTCTGATGGAAACCAAGGCACTTTTGACTAAGTGAATTGCAAACAGAAAACTAATGGTTTCAAGTGAATTGTAAACCAGATATCCCATTCATCACACTGGCATATTAACTAAAGCATTGAGAACATGGTTAGAAAAGAAACAGTCAGGGTTTGAGTCTACAAAACATAGTCATATTTTATAATTATATTTCATAATACCAATGTGATCACCAGTTTCTAAAGCTAAACATTCCTGCCCTTCAGATATTCAAGATGAGTACTTGATGGTGGGAGTTAATTTCACTTTTAGACATAGCTGTGTCCCAGCTATGCAGCCTGACAACTTACCCAAGGCTAACTCTGCAAGCTCCCTTAGTCCCAGGCTGACCTCTTCTGACCTACTGAAGAAAATAATTTTAAATGGTACCCTATTTGCATTGTCTTTTTACTAGGTAGAGAAATTTGATGTTACTAACATTTAATTTGAAATTGAAGTTGACATTTTCAATGCAACTTTGCAGGTATTAGATGCCAGTCTTAAGCTAAAAACCCTGCTCTAGTTTTACCAGAGAAAAAAATGCTTTCTGAAGCTGACTGTGCTCAATACAAGAATTCTCTATGCAGTATTTTTTTGGCAGAGTTTAACAGCACTGAACCCAGTAAAATTTGAGGAACTCTTCAATTGAGCTATCCTTTTTATAGATAAGAATACAGACATCAGAGAAAAATAACAGGTTTTATTATGTGTTTAAATTTTCCTGATCCCCATCTTTGGATGAGTTTTCCCAGGATAACAGCTTCTGCTCCCAGTGCTAACGGAGTGTGCTGCCACAGCAAACAGCTCTCAGTTTTCTGAATTCCTCCCTATCATCCTTCCCATCCAAAAAGAATTCTTACTGGGCCTCCATATGACAAACTAACACTCATACTGAGATGAGGACAAATGACCAGCTGGGTAAGTGGTATACAGGGAAGGATAGCTTAAATTGAACTGTTTGTTTCTAAACTTCTCAAACACTTTTTCCCTTCCAGGACAAGAAATCCTGCTGATTTCACATTGCCAAACCCAGTTGTTACAAACCAAAATAAGTTAGGATTAGTTCCAGTCCCAAGTTTTCAGGCACCTTTCCATTCCAGACCCACACCAACCCAGCAAAAACATTTCACATCTACCATGATAGCAGTCGAACAGTTTCTGGAGGATCAATTGTCCCGAGACAAGCATGAAGGCAACAGGACAACTAATCCAAATAGGCAATGAGGTTACAAGTTTCCAACAGTTTTCTTAAAAATCTTTGCTAGTTCTATGTATCTACCCTTTACCAATTACTTTTGTGCTGCCTGTCACTACATTATTTCCACTTTCACCTTCTTAAACCAGTATTCTCTGCAAGCACCTCTTTGCTGCACTTGCATCAGTAATTCCCAGCAGTGCAAATTGATCCTAGACTGACATCTAGTTCTCATCAGCCTCTGAAGAGGCCATAAGTGTGCTGGGAATTGAAATAGTTGACTACAAAAAAAGTCAGAACAGAACCTTAAAACTATTCAAATACTCTTCAGATGTTTTACAACCTTAATGCACTTTGAACAGAGCCATAACATAATTGTAGGGAGTGAAATGTTGTCAATTAAAATAGAAGCATTTTAATGAAAGCTAGCTGTGTTCCCCACATTAAATGGATAAAAGCTTTTCTTTATCCTCCTGTAGAATTTCCTTCAGTGAAATCCCACCTGTAACACTATACACTGCTAATCACCAACGAGCACCATGTACTCTCCACAGAGCATGAAGTGCTCTTTAAATACACCAGCAAGCTGTACGGGGTGTTCTCTTACACTGACCCAGAAAGCAAATCTCACATTTAACACCTTTTATTCAGCAGGCATAAAATGAGCCTGTAAAGGGTTAAACAAAAACAAACATATCTTTTGAACAGTAGCATTACATTATCTGAACATCAGTCACAGCCAATGCTGCAAAATCAATAGTGCCATATGCAAAATATCTTGTGCAGTAGCTTTGAGGGACAGCTGTAACTAAACATGCTGTAGAACTGATGTCAGCTAAAAGGGAGGAAAAGAAAAATAGAGGGAAAAAAATTAAAAACCTTTCACTTTTTCCAGAAAGCACAAAGAAAACAGACAGAATTGAACAGAACTGCAGAATGCTGGCACAAAAACTAAGACATATATTAATTGGACTTTGAAATATTTAGGGTGTATTCTAGAAAGTGGTTTCAGACCAGAGACAAATGAAGTCCCAGAGCTACCAACCAATATGCTTTAAAAAGGGAGGAAAACTAGCCATTTTTAACAAGGCAGCTTCATTAATTTCTGAAGGCATATACAAACATTTGTCTCCAACAGCAGGTGACCAAACTCCCCGGACCCAAGAGCCCTCACTTCCCAACCTGTCACTGTCCTGCGTGGGCAGAGCTTCGTGTGGACATGCAGCGAGCTAACCAGCTTAGTCCGTGCCCTGGCAGGGTTATACTCCAAACAAGCCCTGAACTTACATGCAGGGGGAAGAGCACTAGACAGGGGGCCCATGCCATCTGTGCTGTTTAAAAATAGATGTCACCTCCATCGACGTTTAACCTTGAATCTATTCCTCTACACAGTAGAATCTATCTAGATAGTGGTTTGAGGTAAACCAAGCAAATACGCAGAAAACATAGGTCAGAAGGTCTCTTATGTCCCCATTCACGTTTCCATCTACAATTCCTCCTGTCCTACTTTCCTTCTCAATTTGTTACGCAGACTACCCACTGTAAAGCAGAAGCACTTTGCTCTTGTTCCGAGAGAACCTGCCACGGCTGACGAAATCTCTATGCTTCTGGAAGGAAAGGAGTTTTCCAAAACTGCTGTTGAAAACTGGTTAAGCTTCGTTTGATCAAAATCATATAAGTAGCAGAGGGCCCTACATTTTTAAGGGTAATACCTTTTTATTTAGCTTGCTGATACAACTTTTGGCTATTTGTGCTTTTGTTACCAATACCTCTGCTTTACTGTTGTGCAGCGAGTTACCACAGCGCACATCATGCTGTCAACATGCACGTTTAGTCTGTCATCCAGGTATCTGAAAGTAAACCTTATATATGCATATACATGACCAACACGGATTTATAAAAGCTAGAGGCAAATCCAATATGCCACTCCAAGTATCAGTGGAACACATAGGTGAAGCTTAGATCTTCTTTTGTAGCCACATTACATTTACCCAGACTGACTGCTCTGGTTCAGCCAGACCCGAGGTTTACCCAGATTCTCCACACAATTACATCAAGCTCTTTGTGCTCTCAATGGAATAGACATGAATCATCCATGAGTCCATACACTCAAAGTGAATCTATTTTATGTCAAGTGACTAAAATAAGGCCACAGAATAGCTGGAATCAAAAAACCCTTCATTCTATAAATCCTTTATTATTTTTAGAAGAGAATACTTGTTTTTAATTTAATGAAAATATGTTCTTGTTTTCTAAAGTGTTCTCTAGCCTTCACCTATGCTTGCTAAGGCTCTAATTCTACTATTCATTAGATGCTTTTATGGTCAGGATGGAATATCATGGCCAAAGGACATTGCAACAACTATCAATAGTTTCATTATTATAGACAAGCTAACAGGATCCCTCAAAGAGTTCTGTGCGTCACTGGTCATTCTCCAGATTATCAAGGTAGTGATTCTGAAGAGACAGTATGTCCGCCAGCAAAATCTGACCATTCCAAATCCAGTGAAAATAGCCTTTAACATAATCCTTTCACCATCTACCAGCTGCACAATTTGCTTAAAATTTATGAAGACTGCAAATTTCTGATGACAAAGTTCCACAGAGTCTCTCTCTCTCTCTACATCAGTATTTTACTTTCTTATGCATCTATAAAAGCCCAGGAGTTTGGCACATTGATGAGCTGAGAATAGACTCTACTCATCAACACAAGTACTGTACAAATACCTGGGTTTCCACTACAAAGTGGAATTCCAAAAATCTGGTTTCTAACAAGTAGTTTTTTTAACCAGAAAAAGATTATCAGCCTGTGTTATCCACAGCAGAGCACTGCTCTGTTCTAAATCATTAGCTTATATTCACTTATTTATTTCCCTACCTCCAGTGTGCCAGTGGTGCCAGAAACATTACTGCACACAGAGGACAAGATGTATTTTCTCTTCACATAACCATTCATTTGTCATAGTTGTCATTTAGATGATAAACATTTAAGACCACTCTGCAGGTCTCAGATTTCTTTTGGAAAAGATGTATTTGCTTATTGCATTGATCCGTAATACATTCATACAGCAATGCATTACATTTTCTGTGTTTAAAGAAAGATGCTGATGTTTAAAGTTAGGTGTGTAAAATTGATGTGAGGACTTTCACACTACTGTGAAAGTAACTGAAGAAAATATTAGCAGCTGGTGTAGGCTCAGATTTTTGATTCTTAAGGTTCTCACATACCCAAACCACTCTGAAAACAACATTTACATTTATTAATTTGCTCTGAAATAGAAATCAGTCACAGTTAAACTAGAGGACCAGACATAGCTGTTGGATGGTCATGTGCATATGCTAATTCTTTAGATGTCAAGAGGAAAGAGGCAAACCTCTGAGCTGGAGAAGCAGCTCTTGAATCTTTTT